>NW_026622997.1:31423813-31596313 GCF_023065955.2 Ursus arctos | reverse complement strand
TGTCTTTCAAATATTTAGTGAACACAAGCTGTATACAAGAATTTCATCTTAATATGACAGCTTCTCAAAATTGATTTTAGATCTTTCACACCTTCCCAATTTCTCAGTTGCTTATAGAACATATGCAGTCCCTGCATTACCTCAAATTTAGTCCAAAACCAAATTCATCAACACTCCTCCCTCCATACACACTCATAAAACACAAAATTTTCCTATTCTGTTCAGTTGCATTTACACATTCACATTTATTTCTTTTTTTTCTATATATGAATCTCAAATAAGAACTTATGCATTCTTTTATCCCAGTGTAATTGAGAATTTATCTCTTGCTCTCTACTCCCATGGTATCACTGAGATCTGGAACTTTACCATATTTGCTGCACTAGTCGAACTGGTAACTTCCCCCTGGAGTTTAAACTCTCACTTATAAGCTAGACAGTTGACCCTTGAACAACATGGGGGTTAGAGACACCAACCCCACACAAAGTCAAACATCCATGCCTAACTTTTTACTCCTCAAAAACTTTACTAATAGCTTACTGTTAACCAGAAGACCTAAGAGCAGCATAAAGTGTATTAACACACGTTTTGTATTTGTACTATATACTATAGTATTTGTACTATATACTATATTCTTACAATGACGTCAGCTAGAGAAAAGAAAATGTTAAGAAAATCATAAGGAAGAGAAAATACATTTACAGTACTGTGCTGTAAAAAAATCGGCATGCAGTTCAAATCTGTGTTGTTCAAGGGTCAACCGTTTATGGAGGACCACAGATTTTTTTTTTTTTATCACAAACAATTCAAGTAATAAGACAGTCGAATAACACCTTTTAAAAAACTTAAAAAAAAAAAAAAACCCTAGAATTCTATACTCAGTGAAAGTATCTTTAAAACAAAACTAATTTTAAAGACTTTTTCAAAGTTCCAAAAACTGAAAAAATTCGCCACCAGTAAGAAATGTTAAAGTATCTACTTTGGACAGAATGAAAATGCTACCATATGGAAACATGGACCTAAATAAAAGAATGTCATACAAGGTAGCAAGTTGTAAGTTATCACACTGGTAAACATTTTTCTTAATTAAGTCTGTTTAAAAAACAATTGACTACTGAAACAAAAACAGTTAACAAATGCAGTGAAAATTTTATAAAAACATGTAGAAGTCGGGGGGCCTGGGTGGCTCAGTTGGTTAAATGGCTGCCTCTGGCTCAGGTCATAGTCCCAGGGATCAAGCCCTGCATTGGGCACCCTGCTCAGCAGGGAAACTGCTTCTCCCTCTTTCTCTGCCTCTCCCCCTTCTTGTGCTCTCTCTCTGTCAAATAAATAAATATAATCTTAAAAAAAAATCATGCAAAAGTAAAATGTATAACAACAGCACAAAGACAGGGAAGGAAGAAATGAAAGCCCACAAACAGACTGTGAGAAGTTAAAAATGTGTATGATAGGGGTGCCTGGGTGGCTTACTCAGTTAACTGTCTCTGCCTTTGGCTCAGGGTCCTGGGATTGAGTCTCACATCAGGCTCTCTGCTCAGTGGGGAGTCTGGCGCTCTCTCTCTCTAATAAAATCTTTTTTAAAAATGTGTATGATACACACTGAGATAAGCACTAAAATAAAAAAAATAAGTCAACAAAAAAGATATAATGGTATCATAAAAAATGTTCAATGAAGCCAAAATAAATGCAGGAAAAGAATAGATGGGATAAATAGGAAACATATATCAAAATATTTAATTCATAGATTAAATGTGATAGATTTAAACCTAACACACCAATAATCACATTAAATATAAATGGTCTAAACACTCCAAATTAAAAGGTAGAGACTCTGTGTAGATTAAAAAAAAAAACACCCAACTATATGCTTCCTACAAGAAAAGTGTTTAAAATATAAAGACACAAATAGATTGAAAGTAACAAATAGAAAAAGACATACCATGTTAACACTAACCTAAAGAAAGTGGCTAAATTAATCTCAACGTAGATTTCAGAACAACTAGAACACAGAGAATACAGTTATTTCATAATGATAAAGGGATCAAATCACAAATATGAAAAAAATCCTAAACACTTATGTACCTTGTAACAGAGCTTCAAAATCCATGAAGCAAAACATGACAGAAATTTAGCAACAGAAAAATCTACACTTATAGTCAGATATTTCCATAACTCTCTGTCAGTAACTGACAGAACAAGTAGGCCCCATATCAGCAAAGACATAGACTTGAACAACACTATCAACCAACTTGGCCTAATTGACATTTACAGAACACACCATGCACCAGAAGCCAATGCACATTCTTTTCAGGTGTAAACAAAACATTTACAAAGACAGATAATACTTTGCGCCACAAGTCTCATTAAGTATAAAAGGACTGAAATCATATAAAATATATTTTCTCAACATAATAAAATTAAAGTAGAAATAACAGAAATATCTCTAGAAAATAACCAAAGAAGGAAAAAGAAAAGGAAATATGAAATACTTTTGTATACTAAAACGCCCCACAGGTCATAATATTTATATACTCATAATAATGTAAACGCTCAAGAACCATTTAACCAAAAATTGCACTATAAATATATTTGGGGGGAAGATAGTATAAGAAAGCAAACATTTTATATATCATAAGAAAAAGTTTTTAAAAATGTACAAAAATGACAAATCAAAAAGGAGTATAAATATGGAGAGTATAAATTTAGAAGAAACCACAGAAAAAAATGAAAGTAGCTACTGATGGGGAAAATTGAAGGGAGTAAGCAGAAGTGGAGCATTTTGTTACATGTAATATGTTGACTAAACTATATACACGTAGTACTTTGACAAAGAAATACTTTTTTTTTTTTTTTTTTAAAGATTTTATTCATTTCTTTGGCGGAGAGAGCAGGGGGAGTGGCAGAGGAAGAAGCAGGCTCCCAGTGGAGAAGCCTGATGTGGGGCTCGATCCCAGAATGCCAGGATCACGCCCTCAGCCGAAGGCAGACACTTAATGACTGAGCCACCCGGGCACCTCCGACAAAGAAATACTTTTAAAAAACATTTCTTCTACATCATTTCATTTGACTCCTAGTGAGGGAGGTATAATGACTCCCATTAGACAAATGAGTTAACTGATATTCCAGGTTACACAGTTTGCTCAAAGTCAAAGCCACTACAACTTTCTCTGATAATTATATACACAATATTTGTCATGGCATCATTTAAACAAATAATAAATAGAGGAAAAACAACAAATTGTTTTCAGTTCTCATTTTTATTTACTTCTATACATATTTTTAGTTTTTATTCTCCTCTATTGAAGATGACTAGCTTATTGGTTGCACAGAACAAGAAGGAATATTCACACTTAACCTTCTGTTAATAACAAATGTTTAAAAGAAATCTGAACAGAGGTTGATTCTTGGAAAATGTGGAGGACAAAACTGTTCAAAATCCAACATTAAACACTTCCTTAAGTCCTGTACCCTTAATCATTACTTTTAAACGTGGTAAAATACACAACATTAAATTTACCATCTCAACCATTTTTAAGTAACAGTTCAGTGGCATTATATACATTCACACCTCTGTGCAACTATCATCATCATCCATCTCCGGAACTTCCCATTCTCCTTTCTCTCCAGCACCAGGCAACCACTGTTCTATTTTCAGTCTTTACGAATTTGACCACTCTAGGCACTCCAAATACATGGTATCATAGTTAATTGCCCTTTGTTACTGGTTTATTTCAGTTAGCAATTATGGCTGCAGTCCTCAAGGCGCATCTATGTTGTAGCAAAACTTTTTAAAACTCATTTCCAAAGCAGTGAAAACCAATTCCTTGATAATGCTGTGAGAAATTAAAGCACCAGTGAATTTAAGAGATACTATTTAAGAAAAATTGTCTCCCTCTCCCTTAACCATGTTCAGGGCATAAAAAAATAGTAAGTCACAATTTGAACTATTGAAAAAAGATATCTTAGTACTTTGTAATGTACATAAAGGAAGGGGGGGAAACCTACTTTCGTTTTTGAAAAATCCACTTACTTTTCCTCTAAGGTTGGTGCTCTTTTGTGTTGTACAGCAAAGGTCTATAAGGAAGGGCTTCTGTAAATGCAGACTGGGTCTTTGTTTTCTATTTTAAGGGTGGGGTCGCACATGAGACAAGGGGGTCACACGAAAGACAAAAGCACTAACAATGTTTGGTGTTCACAAAATACTGAGTCATGGTAAATACCTTATAAATCAGAAGCGAAATAGCCTCCATTCAGTCACACAAAGCTCCAATAGGAAATACATGAAACTTGACCTTTACAACATACTTTGAAAAGGTTCTCTTGGTTGCAGTTTTTAAAAACAAGCTTGTTGTGTACCTTTACATTCCCCTCCATTCTCTCACTCTGAATCTCTGCCCTGAATACCTGCATTTATTTCCATCTAAAACTCACACAAAGGCCCCAAATCATTCAAGGAAGCCACTATACAGACAAAGCAAACCAGACCTTTGAGATACCAAGATATCACTCTGATAATAGGGTAAGGCTGGTTCTCTGAATTTTGATTTATGATGCAACTAGAGTCACCCACAAAATTTAAACTACTAATAACCAGTAATGCCTCAAGTGTCCAGGTGGCTGACAAGCATTTAAGCAAGAGCTGTGCTTTTCATATGCTCAGAATATTAACACCAAAAAAGGAAAAAAGTCTGCTTAAAACAAACTCAGGTATTTCATATGACAACTATATAAAAAAAGTGTTTTAGGCAAGATATTTTTGTTTTATAAAGATTATACCATTTGGCATGCCCAGGAGTAAGTGATAACCACTGCTAATAAAATAAGACCATGTCAATGATATTTCAATGCAAAATTTCCCATTGTCCAAAATTATCTGCTTCACTTGCTATTTTTCTAGATGGTATGTAGTTTCATGAAGCCTCTCAAGAGACAAAATATTAAGTATCTAGTGATACCACTACCAAAGGTTTTAAATTGCTACATAAGCTATTAAGTGGCACCATCTCTATGTGCCACCCACTGCAGGTTGAAACATAAGACCTCAGTCATCCCCAAAGAAAAATGAATTCATTGCTTTTGACTTTCCCCTCAATAAAGACAAATTTTGACCCGAGGGAAGCATACAAAGGTTTTTCCCTCCTCTTTTTTAGGTCCCTCCTCCTTCAGGGCCTTTTAACAATTTTGAGAGAATTTTGTTTGGGTTATGGTATCTTATACAGCCAGACTACTTGTTAGAAGGACACCATAAAAAACATCCACTCCCAAAGAGCATATATCTTGGTACATAAAACACTTTATCCTGGGTTGACCAAAAAGGGCTGTAATAGACTTTTTGTCACATTCAGGGGGATTTTGTAAGGCACCAATAATGTAGAAAACATTTTAAGACATTTTAGTGATTCTTTAATTGCTATATGGGAATAAAATCTCATTATTATGCAAGCCTGAGAAAAGTCTTAGAATAAAAAAATTGTAATCAATTGTAATCAATACATCTTAGAAGATATGCCAACTCTACTAAACAATGAATAAACTTAAGTAACCTTGCAAGCCTGAGAAAAGTCTTAGAATAAAAAAATTGTAATCAATTGTAATCAATACATCTTAGAAGATATGCCAACTCTACTAAACAATGAATAAACTTAAGTAACCTTGCAAAATTTAATCAGCAAATGAATTAACAGTTAACAGAAAAACACATAATGTCTTAGAAGGACCCACAAATAAAAGCTTTATTGCCACTTTGTTATAGATTTTTTTTCTAGTCCCATCTTCAAGATTACTAACATAGCATAGTTATACTGGAAGGAGAAAAGGAACGGAGGTTGAAAGACATAAAACATGAAAAAACAAGCCACTTTAACCCTACCACTTCACTTTACAACTCACTAATTCAGCAGACATTTGGAATAAGCACCAGTGTTTTGGACAGAAAAGGCTCTAAGATTCCTTCCAATCAGATAGTCAATGATCACATTCCCTAATATCACATGATTAATGGGATTTAACACTTCCAGACTTTCTAAAAACAGTGTTATAGAACACCTCTGATGTATACTCAGTAACTGAAGGGACGCAGAAGAAATGAACAATCTAATTTAGCTCTTGACTGCCATTATAAGTCTAGGACCTGTGTTTAAAAACTTTTTGAAAAAAGTCTTTCTGACATTAATTTTTGATTCAAGTATGGAAATTAATAGCTACTAGATCTGAAGCCATATGAGTCAACTTTTTGGAAAGCTGGCAAATTCAGTGATTTCTGAAGATGTTGAATATCTTCAGTTATCTGTCTTGGGCTATTCAGCCACAGGTCAGAATAGTGTTAAGGAGAAGGTAGCAGAAAATTTAAGCCTTAATTATCTTTACTCAGAAAATTGTTTGAGCTTGAAATATTATCACTACGGGTGTTGATCTTCAAAAATGACGTATGGGACATTAAATAATATTGTTATACCGTCTCTTCAAACCATCAAAACGGCTTGCAAGACTTTCGCAGGACAGTGACAGAAATGTGCAGGTTGATTTTAATTTAGTCCAATTAAACTAGCTTCCTCTAGTACAGAGCTCATTTTTCCAGCAACAGCTTTTTGCAACAGGGCACACCTACATACTTTAAATTGTTTCATTAAATGTGTTCCTCGGGGCGCCTGGGTGGCTCAGTCGTTAAGCGTCTGCCTTTGGCTCAGGGCATGATCCTGGCATTCTAGGATTGAGCCCCACATCAGGCTCCTCCGCTGGGAGCCTGCTTCTTCCTCTCCTGCTCCCCCTGCTTGTGTTCCCTCTCTCGCTGGCTGTCTCTCTCTCTGTCAAATGAATAAATAAAATCTTTAAAAAAAAAATGCGTTCCTCTTGTTCTCTTTTGCTTATATAGGTTAATAAACGTTATAATGTTTCTAAAGTCATTACCAAGTCTTTATATAACTTTCTTCTTAGTGTCTTTATTCCAAAACTTTTGACAAAGTCCTATTCTCCTTCAAAGTAAGTCCTATAAAAAGCAAGAAAACACATGCAACTTCATGCTTTCCTTGTACCAATGTTCATTTCAAGGATTTATTGAATATATCCGCTAAAAACAGAAGTCTATTATCTGTAGTATAGATACAAATAAAATACTGGAACCCACTTAGGAAGGGTGTCTCCCTATGGAGTAAACAGCCTATGAAGATCTATACAAAGGCACTGGTCCTTTAAATTTGGATGAAAGTACTACTAAACCAAAAAACTAAGAGGCAGCCCACGGAATGGGAGAAGATATCTGCAAATGACACTACAGATAAAAGACTTGTATCCAAGATCTACAAAGAACTTCTCAAACTCAATACACGTGAAACAAATAATCAAATCAATAAATGGGGAGAAGATATGAATAGACACTTTTCCCATGAAGACATACAAATGGCTAACAGACACATGAAAAAATGTTCAAAATCATTAGCCATCAGGGAAATTCAAATCAAAACCACATTGAGATGCCATCTTATACCAGTTAGAATGGCAAAAATGGACAAGGCAGGAAACAACAAATGTTGGAGAGGATGTGGAGAAAGGGGATTCCTCCTACATTGTTGGTGGGAATGCAAGTTGGTACAGCCACTTTGGAAAACAGTGTGGAGGTCCCTTAAAAAGTTAAAAATTGAGCTACCCTATGATCCAGCCATTGCACTACTGGGTATTTACCCCAAAGATACAGTCGTAGTGAAGAGAAGGGCCATATGCACCCCAATGTTCATAGCAGCAATGTCCACAATAGCTAAATCGTGGAAGGAGCCGAGATGCCCTTCAACAGATGACTGGATTAAGAAGATGTGGTCCATATATACAATGGAATATTACTCAGCCATCAGAAAGAACGATTACCCAACATTTGCAGCAACATGGACGGGACTGGAGGAGATTATGCTAAGTGAAATAAGTCAAGCAGAGAAAGACAATTATCATATGGTTTCACTCATTTATGGAATATAAGAAATAGGAAGATCGGTACAAGAAGGAAGGGGAAGAATGAAGGGGGGGTAAACAGAAGGGGGAATGAACCATGAGAGACTGTGGACTCTGGGAAACAAACTGAGGGCTTCAGAGGGTTGGGGTGGGGGAATGGGATAGGCCGGTGATGGGTATTAAGGAGGGCACATATTGCATGGTGCGCTGGGTGTTATATGCAAGTAATGAATCATGGAACATTGCATCAAGAACTGGGGATGTACTGTATGGTGACTAATATAACAAAATAAATATTATTAAATAAATAAATAAATAGTAAAGTAAAATAAAATAAAATAAAAAAATAATTATGGATAAAGGGGGGAAAAGCCACTACTAAAATTCCAAATAGTTTTAAGTCATTGATGGCTCAAAATTCTAATATCATCAGAAAATAAAGTAACAATCCACATACTTTGGCAAAATCTTAAACTTTTCCTCAACATTTTCAAGTATTGTTTAGGAGTTCTCTACTACATTGAAAACTTTGCTTCACGTATTAGAAAAATAAAGAGGCTAACATAACTACAGTTTTATATACCTGCATCTTCCTAAGCATGAACAGTTGAAAATTCAGAACTGTAGCAAGCACTGGATAATTACACAGGAATCCGGAATTTTGCTAACACGTCTTGATCATGAAGAAAAAAGTGGATACGAAATGACAAACTTTTAAATTTTAATCAGGCTATGTGGAAATTTATAAAACCATTATTTTATGGAGGTAAATCTTAACCCTTCTTTCCTCCCCAAAAGTGCTGATCTTTAGTAATGACTCTTCTTTGTTAGTCAAAGAGTTAAAACCATCTCTTTTACTCCCAAATGAGTGTCACTCCTACTCAGAGGTGCCATGTTTTATTTAAAACATACTCTTTCTCAGCAACTACTTTCTTCTAATTGGCAAGGCAAAGCCAGGTCCCTAAAGCACATAGCTCGTTACATTCAGTTTGGATTACAAAAACACACGATGAAACAAACTGCATCGAAATGTACAAATTAACAGCACAGGAGTATGGGACAGGGAGGCGGAATTAGATTGTAATATGGAACAAAACCCACAGGGAGGCTGGGGAACAAATCACTAGTGTCTCTATAAACTATACAATGTTTCCAAATGAGCAAATACACAAGGCAGAGGACAGGCTTTTCCATAACTCAACCAAATTGCTAACTATGGATACAACAAAACCGGACTTTTTTTTCCCACCACTATTATGCACACATGTTTGAGAGAATAGGAATACCAAGAAGGTTTAACAAATGAAACCTGCAGGCTGCACTATCTAAATATGAAGCTCATCTTTGCTTTCACACCGACAACGTGCAAACAGCCCTGCAATTAAATCACACCTCCAAACATTTTTTTTAAAAAATCTTCTGAGAACCTAAACACAGGAGACTAAATTAGAAATGGTACTTCACTATGCAGCACAGAGAGAAAGGTTAATGAGCTAAAAGTTATATGAACAAGAAAAAGAAAGACGTTAGAAAATGAAGATCTCACCACCAAAATAGAAAATGCATCAGACAACCCTCCCTTCCCGCACACATGAACACCTTTTCCCAAATTAGATACTCTGTGAAGCTTCCAGCACTGTTTCTCTGATTTTCCCTGGAGATCTAAAAGAAAAGAGAACAGGAAAAGAGTATGCCCTTAAACTACATACAAATGCAAAACAATACTGCTGCTACCTCCTCACGGGGTCTCTACAGTACGATCTCATCTAAACTACCTTCACTCCTCACAAAATTTAACAGTCAGCAAAGATTATAATTAGCATCTAAATCCCTAAAATCAAATCTCAGTTCCTTGCTTTAAAATTTATTTAATCTTGGTGGGGGCGCCTGGGTGGCTCAGTCAGTTAAGCGTCTGCCTTCGGCTAATGTCATGATCAAGGTCCTGGGATCGAGCACCACATTGGGCTCCCAGCTTACCGAGGAATCTGCTTCTCCCTCTGCCCTCTGCTCATGCTTGCTCTCTCTCAAATAAATAAATACAATCTTTAAAAATAAATAAATAAAATTTATTTAATCTTGGGAAAATTATTTAACCCATTCAGCAGTTTCCTTATCTGTAATATGGAGATACAAAATCACCAAAGTTGTGAGGATCAAATCACATAATATTGTGCAAAATGGCTTTATAATATAAAAAGGCTACAGAAATCTTACTATTGCAATTACTTCATCTCAGGCTTTTACCACTTTTTAAAAAACATAAATATAATTGTGCCCTTTCTCCATCCTATTTCACCAACAGTAATCCTTGTGCTACTTAAATTTCAAGAATCCTTTTTTTTTTTTAAGTATTTGCCTTTTAATATGTACCCTTACTTTTCTTCAAACCAGAAGCCTTGAGTTAAAGTACCTTTTTCCTCTCTTTATCCAGTATTTAGTCAAAAAGTAAATTTAAAAAATTGAAAACAAACCTTTGGTAATAATTAAGATTGTTAACATACAGTAAGTTCTACTTCGCACAGTACGAACCAGCTGAGCAGTGGGGCTTCTAAATGATATAGTATTCTGCATTGTTAAAAATCATATTTTAGGCACTGCGCCTGGATGGCTCAGTTCGTGAAACATCTGCCTTGGGCTTGGGTCTGGGATCAAGCCTGACGTTGGGGCTCCCCGCTCAGTGGGGGGTCTGCTTCTCCCTCTCCCTCTGCCGCTGCCCACTGCCCCTGCTCTCTCTGACAAATACATTTTTAAAACTCTTTTTAAAAATCATATTTTCGGTATACATTAATGGCCTGCAAATAATGCCCTATCATTTTACCACCACCCCTACTGTGGACTAAGGATTAAGTGCATGGAGGTTATAAACAGAAAGTATCAAAAAGCAGCCTCACCATAACCCTCTCACTCAAGGCCAAAGAGTCAGATCAAGAATTACTCTAAATATCTGCAGCATAGTGGAGTCAAGATCACTGAAGCACAAAAATAATCTCATGGTGCTTTCCTGAGTCTATCTGATAGTTATCGATATTCCTGGCAAGCCTAAAAGGAAGCCCATAAATGTACCCATCATTTAGTTTGCACAGTCTACTGAGAACATGAAACACACGCAACATGAGCAGTACACAGCTTTGTATGTCATCAAGGCTTGTCGCCTTATTACATGAAAGGGCCAACCATATCTAACCCAAGCAGATCTCAGAACTAGGGGACTCTCCAAGCTTCTTTTGATACAGGTATACCATCAGTATAAAATTTAAGCACATTATCGCTTACATGCCTATTTGTTTTAAAAACAGTCACATATTCCTTCACTAGACTGAATGGTGTGCCCCCTCCTCAGACCCCTCACCAAAAAAAATATTATATATCTCCTAAAACTTGTGAATGTAATCTTATCTGTTAAAAAGACCTTTGCAAATGTAATTAAGAATTTCAAAATAAAATCATCCTACATAAGTGGGGGCACTAAATCCAAAAGACAGAGATACATGGGAGACAAAGCCATGTGGAAATGAAGGAAGACACTGGAGTAACGTGTGTACAAGCCAAGGAACACCAAAAATTGCTGGCTGGCACCAGAAGCAAGAAGCATGGAAAGGATTTCCTCACAGAGCCTCCAAAAGGAACCAAGCCTGACCACGGACACCTTGACTTCAAACTTCTGGTCTCCAGGACTGTAAGAGAATAATCCACCCAGTCTGTGATAATTTGCTATGGCAGCCCTAGGAACCTAACACCAATAAGATTACGTACATTACAAAAATCAACAATATATATATAGGATGACAAAAGTATACAAGCAGAAATTCTAACATTTTCTCTCTATCCAATGGATAATCCTGTGCACCTTATGAAGAACACAGCTTTAGACCAGCATGTGGACAGAAATAAAGTCAAATGACAGAGCCAAACTATCTTAAAAACCCAATCACTGGGGAGCCTGCATGGCTTTGTCAGTTAAGCACCTGCTTCCGGCTCAGGTCATGATCCCAGAGCCCCGGGATCTACCCTGCATTGGGCTCCCTACCCAGCAGGGAGCCTGCTTCTCCCTCTCCCTCTGCTGTTCCCCCTGCTTGTACTCTCTCTCTGTGTCAAATCAATAAAATCTTAAAAAAACAAAAAACCCAATAACTATTAAATTTCTTCCATTTCTCCTAAAATACTAACACACAGGGAAAATTTTTCTACTTCTACTCTAAAAGAAGCTACCTGTCTGCCACTTACAGCACTGATCATTTTGTTTCCCATTACAAACACAATTATTTTTGACATAATTTCCATGACAATATCATCTTCAACACACTGCTTCATTTATCTTGAATCGCATAACAACTAACCACACAATTTAAGAACGTGTATTAGTGAGACAGCAAACTGCTACAGACTAAGAGGTCAAAAAGGGCTGCCAGAGTTAAGCTTTGCTAATCAGTTAAGGACCTGCTGCCCTTTGTCTGGCTTTCATCTGAGAGCAAGGAAGCTACACCACGGAGAACAGGGTTCCTAACACAGAAACAGTCTTAATATATTCAAACAAGTTTTTTTAAAAAAATAGAAGAAAACTTAAGGTTGCAACTGTGGTATAAAAAGAATGATTGAAAGAAATTTCTATGTCCATCAACAGGGTATTAGATCAATAATTTATCAACCAACCAGGACACGCAGAAGAGTATAAAGAGGTGTTATTGGTTTCACTGTCATAAACACTATGAACTGAGACTATTCAAAGTAAATCAGGATACTGATTATAACAATATTATAAACAGTTTAAATGAACTAGAGCAACATGTATCAACATGATTGGTTTCTAAAAACACTATTTAAAAATACAAGTTGTAGAATGACTAGGGCAACATATCACTTACATTTTTAAACAGAATCATATGTTGTTTATATAAACACCCATTCATATTAAAAAGTATAAATACAAAAATAAAAGCAGTAATTCTTTGTGAGGTGGAAAAAGAATGACTGGAGTAGAAGAAAAACTAAAGGATTTAGTTCCCTTTTAAAATATGCTATAAAACACAGTGCTTGGGTTGAGCGTCCAACTCTTGATTTTGGCTCAGGTCATGATCTCAGGGTTGTGAGATGGAGCCCTGCATCGGGCTCCCCACTCAGCGGGAAGTCTGCTTGAGATTCTCTCTCCCCTTCTGCCCTCCCTCCACTTGCACGCACTCTCTCTAAAAATAAATAAATTTTTTAAAAAAATAAAATACGGGGAGGCCTGGGTGGCTCAGTCAGTTAAGCGTCTGCCTTCGGCTCCAGTCATGATCCCAGGGTCCCAAGGTCCTGGGATCAAGTCCCATGTCGGGCTCCTTGCTCCGCAGGAAGCCTGCTTCTTCCTCTCCCTCTGCCTACCGCTCCCCCTGCTTGTTCACTTTCTCTCTCTCTCTCTGACAGTAAATAAAAATCTTTAATAATAAATAAAAATAAATATAATGTAAAACAAACAAAAAGAACAAAAATGTTAGTATTTGTCAATTCTGGTTTGGCTTGTAGATGTTTATAATATTATTTTCTATAATATCCTGAATTTCAGACACCCACACCAAATACCCACCAATGGACACCCACTGGCTGAGAGGATTCAATGAGCCTAACTGTCTCTTATTAACCAATGCATGATCAATGTGTATGTTATACTTGAGAAATCTTTCTTAGACTTTGTTTTTAAGAAATCAGAGTATAGGACAGTAAGCAAAGTCAACAGAATTACAAAGACAGAAACACCCTATTCAAATGCTTCATTTTAAGATCAGCAGCTACCTTTCTTCTGGAAAAAGAAATTTGAAAAATCAAGGTATGACAGGCATACAAATTCTAGTATCTTGCCCCAATCTCACCATGCTATGAAATGACTCACTGGAGAGGGTAGTTTGTTTTATACTGTTTTAGTGATGGGTACAGAGTTCCCACAATTTCTAGAAGAAAACAGGCGTAACAAGAAGTGCTTAAAATTTTCAGATTCACTCTGTTCCTCTTACTGCAGAACCTCAAAGTTCAGCTGTAACCTACAACTCTTCTTCCCTTCCAAAAGTGATTGGTATATCAGGCCATTTATACCCTGAACTTCTAACACCGAATGGAAGCAGAAAGGAGATTAAAGTGCAACTCCAAATAGTAAGAGTCACAGGTTCATGAGGAAATGTTTTAATTTACTTGCTATGAAACAGGAATTTGTTATCCTGTTCTGGAAATTACCATAAAAAACAAGTCCCCTTGAAGAGAAATGTTTGCATTTTGGTTTATCTATCATTGCACTCCATACCCTGCATTGTTTTATCACTGAACTTGGATGTCAACATTTAGATTCCCAATGCTGCAAGCTATGGCCAATTCTAGGTTGCTCGTTTCAGAAAGAAATTAACCACTTCTGCAATGTGTCTGACATAAATAGAACGCACTTTTCTTTTAAAATACCTGTAATATTTTTTACAATTACATTAATCTGAATGTACAGATAAACGAAATTAAAATTAATTAAAATCGCCCCAAAATACTCCCACTCTGAGACAACCAAGATTAAATTTTTCATGTACCTTCTCTTTCAGCTTTATCCCCTGCAACTATATACATATGAATTATGTGTAGTTATGGGTATTTACCCAAAGAAAAACTAAAATACCAATTCGAAAAGATATATGCACACCCATCTTTATTGCAGCATTATTTACAATCGCCAAGATATGGTAGCAACCTAAGTGTCTGGAAATAGATGGATAAATAACATGTGGTATATATACACAATGAAGTATCACTCAGCCACAGGAAAAGAACAAGATCTCGCCATCTGCAACAACATGGGTGGACCTAGAAGATATTGTGCTAAGTGAAATAAGTCAGAGGCAGGGTGCCTGGGTGGCTCCGTTGGTTAAGCACCTGCCTTCAGCTCGGGACATGATCCCAGGGTCCTGCGATTGAGCACCGTGTCGGGATCCCTGATCAGTGGGGAACCTGCTTCTCCCTCTCCCCCCTGCCTTGCTTGTGCTCTCTCAAATAAATAAATAATAAATTAATTTTTTAAAAAGGGAGGGAGGTAGGGAGGGGTCAGAGGCAAGGGCCACCATTTTGACTGAGCAACCCCAGTGAGTCAAAGCACCAGTGCAGACTGTCCCCATTTCCCCTTGCCTTTTCTGGTTGACTTCCCAAGCCTCCTACACTCCACAGTCCTGGTCTCACCATGTCGCAGAAACAAGAAGAGGAGAATCCTGCAGAAGAGACTGCTGAGGAGATGCAGGACACACAGGAGAAAGAAGGTATTCTCCCTGAGAGAGCCAAGGAGGCAAAGCTAAAGGCCAAATATCCAAGCCTAAGACAAAAGCCTGGAGGCTCTGACTTCCTCATGAACAGAGTCCAGAAAAGGCAAACATACTCTGACTCAAGAGAGTACAACATGGCCAAAGCCAAGATGAAGAACAAGCAGCTCCCAAGTGCAGGACCAGACAAGAACCTGGTGACTGGTGATCACATCCCCATCCCACAGGATCTGTCACCAGCAAATTTTGGGGTAACCTGCCCCCCCCACTCTCCCCTGGACTTTTCTATATCATAGGCAGGGATGGAATGAACGCCTCGTTAGATCTTCTCACCTTGCTAGCCAAAAATGACTGTAATTCTGGTGGCAGCTGTTCAGAAAGTGATCTGGGCTGAAAAAAAGGCTGGGAGTTCATTTCTATGGTTAAATTAGGATTTCCACACCCTCACTATGGCCCAGGTAGGGGCCAGAAATAAGAGACTAGGATTGGATAATGCTGCAAACATTCTTTTGTTTGCAAAAGGGAAGATGTAATTTCTCCTTTTGGAAGAGAATATCCCAAAATTGGTTAGGCTGAGCCTTGCAAATAATACAGTAGATTTACATCTGGAGGCTAACCTGACATACTTGGGAAAAGGCAAATAGATTGAATGAGATCTGTTTTCTGTGCTTCACGTTTTTTTTCCCCTTAGGCTGCTATTGCTTCGTGTTTCCATCATGGCAGGTTTAGAGAATACTCAAAAAGAAAAACTGATTTGCTTGCCTAAAACTAAATGCCCACTTAATCTCCCTTACTCAGTGAGTGTGTCTGACAGTTTGCCCTGGCTCTTAAATAAGATAAAGACTGGAGAACATCATTTACATGAAATGGGCACCTTCTCTTTCTCTTCCAGCATGTTGCTTTTGCAAGTATCATGGGACAGTGGAAAGAGCACTGGGTTTGGAGTCAAGATATCTGGGTTCTAGCTGCACTCTGTCTCAGCAGAACTGATGTGTGACCTTAGTCATTTAACCTCTATGGATTTCTATTTCCTCATTTGTAAAAGAGCTGAATATAGGTAAGACTGATTCTAATTTAAAAATTATATAACTTCCAGCTGAAAAAAAAATCCATGGTACTCACTGTAAAACTAAGTAAGGAAGGCCTATGGGTGAGCCTACAGATGGGAACCATTTTAGACTACATGGAGAGAGAGGAAGTTGAGATTTAGGGTTACAAATTCAGGCAAGAGGGCCTCATAAGCATCGTAGTCTTAAGGGTCAAGGAAAAAGTTTTAAGAATCTACCTTCTATGGAAGCATCTTGCCCCCACCCACTTTCCTGGCCTTTGCTGCTAAAAAGCTATGGGTCTGAGAACACATGCTCAGTCACACACATGTGGTAAAATCCCACATTTCAGATGTAATCAGATGCCAGATGTACTGTTAAGGAAGGGACAAATGAGCCAGCCTCCAGGCCTTGGCACTATGGCAGAGCTGAAGCGGCAGGTTCTTAGGAGATAATTCACCTT
Organism: Ursus arctos; assembly: GCF_023065955.2. NCBI lineage: Eukaryota > Metazoa > Chordata > Mammalia > Carnivora > Ursidae > Ursus > Ursus arctos. The sequence goes on along the minus strand of NW_026622997.1, from coordinate 31,579,610 downwards.
TGGTGGGGGTTCGAAGTGGTCAGGGAGAGAGAAAAGGAGCATTGAGAAATCTATGCCTTCCTAGAGCTCAATAACTTGACTCCTATGGGATGAGGAGAGCAGCAGTATGAATCCATGAGCAGGTGCACGTGGCCAGCGCCTTCAGTCTACTTATCACTAGCTTGGCCTGAATCCCACTGCTAGTTAGGACAGACAGGGCCAGAGTGAGAACCAACTGTTCACGATGGCAAGATTCTGTAATCCTCTCTTGCCCTCTCACCTCACAAATTCTGATATGCCAAACGTTTGGCTGGATGAGAACGACCATGAACTTGCTGATGTGCATGCGGGGTGATGGTGGGTGTATATACTTCTTTCCTGACTGGCCATTCACTTGTCAAGGCTATCACTCAGACTGGAGAGGACAAAGCTGGTGAGGAAGGAATGGAAAGAGCAGGACCCCTGGATTCCCGGGCCTCCAGATTCCTTCACTGTCACTTGTACATAATTTTTTTTTAAAGATTTTATTTATTTATTCGACAGAGATAGAGACAGCCAGCGAGAGAGGGAACACAAGCAGGGGGAGTGGGAGAGGAAGAAGCAGGCTCATAGCGGAGGAGCCTGATGTGGGGCTCGATCCCAGAACGCCGGGATCACGCCCTGAGCCGAAGGCAGACGCTTAACCGCTGTGCCACCCACCCAGGCGCCCCACTTGTACATAATTTTTGTGTTTCTTGCTCCATTTACTCATGTTGTCTTCCTTAGTCTAAAGCCCATGCGGGAAAGGGAAAATGTGGAAAACCCTTGTACAGTTTTCTCAACTGTGCCAGCCATGTTGTACATAAATATGCCATGTTATTTTATATATATACCTATATTTTTTAATATATATACAATTTTGTACATTTTCTTTAAAAAAGAAGTCAGGAGAAAGATAAATACTGCATGATTTCATTTATATGTGGAATCTAAAAAGCAAAATAAACAGACAAAAAAGCAGAAACAGAGCCATAAATACAGAGAACACACAAGTGGTTGCCAGAGGAAAGGGAGGGGTGTGAGCAAAATGAGTGAAGGAAAGTGGGACATATAGGCTCCCAGGTACGGAATAAGTCACGGAGATGAAAGGTACTGCACAGGGAATACAGTCAATGATACTGTAATAGTGTTGTATGGTGACAGATGAAAGCCTAGCATAACATATAGACTTGTCGAATTCCTGCACTGCACACCTGAAAGTAATGTAACATTGTGCGTCAACTATGTTTCAATAAAAATAAAAATAAATTATGTGTAGTCTAATTAAAAACAGGATACCACACATACTGCTCTGTAGTCTTGTCAATCAGCATTTAATTAATGTCTCTATGTTATTTTTGAAAGGGAAAACAAAAATCCCAAACAAACTAATGGCACGTTAAGAGCATAAATTAGGGAACTCTATTATTCAATAATAATTTTTGATTGAGGTAGAAAATTTGACAGCAATGAAAAAGTTTGATAATTTTCAAATTGGATATAAAGTATGAAGCAATGAGGAAAATGAAATCCTGCTTGAATTCTGGCCATTTCAAACACTTAAAGCCTCCCCAAAGTCCATTTTGAATTGAAAACAGTAACTATATGACAATATTGAGAAATAATAAAAGTGAACATGAAAGTACTACACAGAAGTTTTCTCCCAGCTGACAACAGAAATACATTAATTGTAACAATATTTTCTCTCCAAAGTATCAGAAACCAGCATCTAAGATTACTCTTTTGAATAGGTACCTGAAAACAGAATCCTATAAAACTAGGTACCACTTAGCTCTAGAGTCATGTTAGAATGTGCCACTTATATGACATGCATCATTTTATTTATTATAATATTCTTTACCAATAATGAGACACAAGCACAAGTAACCATGAAACAAAGATAAATTTATCTTCTAAGAAATACATATATTTGAAAAGTTACATTGCAACTAATTTTCAGGGGCACCTGGGTGCCTCAGTCAGTTAAGCATCTGCCTTCCGCTCAGGCCATGATCGAGCCCCACATCAGACTCCCTGCTCAGCGGGAACCTGCTTCTTCCTCTGCCTCTGCCGTTCCCCCTGCTTGTGTGTTCTCTCCTTCACTTGCTCACTCACTCTCTCAAGTAATCTTTAAAAAAACCTAGTTTTCATAAAATTAAATAACTGTACCATTAGCTTATAATTTAAGAAATGTTTATCTGTAGTTTTAATTCATCTTCAAATGACAAGAGATCTCTTATACTTCAGTTCTTCTATTCTTGTCCCTTTCGGTAAATCGACATAATAATGTGTTAAACTTTTTTTTTTTTAACACCTGAAGTCTAGTTGACACACAATGTTACATTAGTTTCAGGTGTAAAACACAGTGATTAGACAAGTCTATATGTTATGCTGTGTTCACCACAAGTGTAGCTACCATCTGTCCCCATACAATACTATCACATTGACTACATTCCCTATGCAGTACCTTTCATCCTCATGAATTACCCATTTCATACCTGGAAGCCTGTACCTCCCACTCACCTTTACCCATTTTGCCTGTACACCTACTGCCTTCCCCTCTGGCAACCACCAGTTTGTTCTTTGTATTTATGAGTCTGTTTCTGCTTCTTATTAAAAGTATTCCCTTTTAAGAGAACTAGTCTGTAATTTTTTTTTTTTTTTTTTTTAAGGAGCAGGGTGCCTGGGAGGCTCAGTCATTAAGCGTCTGCCTTCGGCTCAGGGCGTGATCCCCGCGTTCTGGGATCAAGCCCTGCATCAGGCTCCTCCGCTGGGAGCCTGCTTCTTCCTCTCCCACTCCCCCTGCTTGTGTTCCCTCTCTCGCTGGCTCACTCTTTCTCTGTCAAATAAATAAATAAAATCTTTAAAAAAAAAAAAAAAAAGGAGCTTCTTGTACTACGAATAATCATCTCTCCTTATTTATCCCATCTTGTATGAATCAAGAACTAGCACGTATCTTAAGTGGACAATATATTCAATTCATGTCTACAGTTTAAATAAATTGCTTACTTTGACTTCTCAATGAAGTACTTTTGTCAGTCTATAAATAATAAACATTTTAGTATCAGTTTTTAAAGGAAATTACCCAAAATTATTAAACATTAAACACATACAGGACCAACTGGTTCTTTTTACACTGATCACATGTTAAGTTTGTCTTCTGATAAGCATCTATCATCAGTGCTACTCAGAGATATGCCCCCTGGGACATATCTTCAGACTCACTCCCTTATAAAGCATAAAATGGCATATACATTATAGCAACTTCCTAGTCACCACACTCCTCTACAGTAAGCATGTCTAAGGGTGGTGGAGATAATGCCACATTGCTAACGGAGTTACTTCAGTCAGTTCTTCAAAAATTTCTGCCTTCCCCACTTGTGATCATCCCATTTGGTGTTTCTCTCAACCATACTTTTATTTAGCAAAACCATTCTATGAAAAGCACCACTAATATGGTAATACATACAAGAGGTCTTGTGAATGAGGTACTAAATGTCCCATAATATCAAAGACCAGTTAGTATCTAAATTGGGTTTGCACTCAAACAGAAAATACCATAGCCAATATAATTTCTACTTTTGTAAGAGGCAAGACTACCCTTTAGAGTCTATGCTTGACTTTTCATATATATTTTAACACAGCAGCAATCAGGTTTATTAGCTCATGCTTTCACACAGAAAATCATATAATTCAAACTATTCAAGAGTTAAGAATAGACAAAGGTCACAAAAAAATCAACTGGTTAATCCTTTGCCTAAAGACAGAAAAGAAATATGTCCTATTTTCCAAAGAAAACAGGATCCCAAATAACTCAATGACTTTCCAGTAAATTTCTGCAATTCAGTGGTTTTCAAACCACAGTGGTTTTAAATCATAACCCCAGTAATACGTTATTTTCATTTATATATGTAACTCAACAAAGGTTTCAGAAAACAATACTTGCCCTTAAATGTCTGCAAAGCACTGATTATTTTCTATCGTACCCAATTTTTAAAAATGCAACAATGGGGCGTCTGGGTGGCTCAGCTGGTTGAGCATCTGACTCTTGGTTTCAGCTCAGGCCATGATCTCACATGTCATGAGATCAAGCCCCATGGCTGGGCTCCGCACTCAGCGGAGAGTCTGCTTAAAGATTCTCTCCCTCTGCCCCTCCCCACTAAAATAAGTAAATCTTAATTAATTAATTAAATGCAATCATGACCCATTAAATTGATTTCTCTAACCATTGATGAACCACAACACCCAATTTGAAAAACTGCATTAAAAAGTACTGGTTCAGGAGCGCCTGGGTGGCTCAGTCGGTTGAGCATCTGACTCTTGGTTTTGGCTCAGGTCATGATCTCATGGGTCATATGATCAAGCCTCATGTCGGGCTCTACACTCAGTGCTGAGACTGCTTTAGGATTCTCTCTCTGCCTCTGTCCCTCCCCAAGCTCATGCACTCTCGTGTGCGTGCTCTCTTATTTATAAGAAAGAAAATAAATTTTTAAAAAGATGCCCAAAAAGTGTTTATTCACCATAACTATAAACACCATGTCATGAAATTTTGTGGCTTTCTATTATAGACATTTACTGATTCTTTTAGTAAAGTCATACAAACAATATAAAAATATCTAATAAAAGAAAAGGACAGCATGAAAGAATATTATTTTAGAATATTATGAAGGGGGTAAAAAAGCTAAAAGTGACCCAAAAAGATGCTCACATAGCTTTAAAAATTGGAAAGATCTGTGGCAAGATGAATTGATAACTTATATTCAAGGATGCTTAAATACCATCCTTTTTAATAGTTTAGACCTTCTTTCCATAACTTCAAATAAGTTGCAAATCTGTTAAGTACATTTTTATCCTTTCTTTAGAGGTAATATTAAAATAGTTAACACTCTCAACTGGGAAGGATAATGTATCAACTCAAAGGTGGGAGAATTCCTTATCCAAACTGCAGGTGTTCTTAAGAGAACTATACCCATATACAGAGAAAATATACAGAGAATTGTGATCTGAGGAAAGAAAATACTAAACATGTAAAAGGGGGGCTGACAAGCAGAAAAACAGCAAACAGGGGAATGGAAAAAAATATACCATAATAAAAATAACTTTTCCTGTTTCTTTTTTTTTACAACTACATAATTACCTCAGATAAAAAGAATCCAGAACATTTTTAATCCACTATACCTCAAATCATAACATTAGAGTAAATCATTTTTTGGTGACTCCCCAGAATACTTGCTTTATTTTTTTTTTACTTTTTTTTAAATTTAAATTCAATTAACACAAAATATATTATCAGTTTCAGAGGTAGAGGTCAGTGATTCATCAGTCTTATATAATACCAAGTGTTCATTCTATCACGTGCCCTCCTTAATGTCCATCACCCAGCTACTCCATTCCCCACCCCCCTTCCCCTCCAGCAACCCTCCCTCAGTTTGTTTCCTATGATTGAGGGTCCCTTATGCTTTGTCTCCCTCTGTGATTTCGTCTTGTTTTATTTTTTCTTCTCTTCCCCCCCTTTCTTTTTAAGATTTTATTTATTTATTTATTTGACAGAGAGAGAGACAGCCAGCAAGAAAGGGAACACAAGCAGGGGGAGTGGGAGAGGAAGAAGCAGGCTCCCAGCGGAGGAGCCTGATGTGGGGCTCGATCCCCTAACGCTGGGATCACGCCCTGAGCTGAAGGCAGACGCATAACAACTGAGCCACCCAGGCGCCCCTCCTCTCTTCCCCTTGATCCTCTGTTTTGTTTCTTAAATTCCACATATAAGAATACTTCCTTTAAATATCCTTGTGATTATGGCACAAGAAAATCTTGGATGATAAGGATCTTCAGGTCAAAAGCACTTAAAGGTTAAGCAAGTAGCATATTGCACATGGCAGGGGAGGGAATGACACCTCCAAATGGCCAAAAATGATTTCAGCTAGGCCAAGCCAGGACTCAAGATGCCAAAAAATAAAAATGAAAACAATACCCTCTCATTTCAAAGATGGGAATTTTGGTTAAGATGAAAGGTGTTAGGGGGCGCCTGGGTGGCACAGCGGTTAAGCGTCTGCCTTCGGCTCAGGGCGTGATCCTGGCGTTCTGGGATCGAGCTCCACATCAGGCTCCTCCGCTATGAGCCTGCTTCTTCCTCTCCCACTCCCCCTGCTTGTGTTCCCTCTCTCACTGGCTGTCTCTATCTCTGTCAAATAAATAAATAAAATCTTAAAAAAAAAAAAAAAAAAGACGAAAGGTGTTAGGAACAGCAAATCCAGCCAGGTTGGTACCCTTCTACATTACTGCAAATGGCTCATACAGACATTCCTTATTCTAACAATATGGAGAAACACGATTATTTGGTATATAATTTACTGACAAAATTAACAATTCAATGGTTTTTTAGTAACTTTCATTTCCCATATACTCATTTCCTTTCCCTTCTTATTCCCTTTCTCTAACTTCAAACAGCCCACGAATCTTTTATAAAGAAAAGGGAAAATAATCTCAAGTGATAGTAGTTACTGGGGCATATGTTCACCAGTGGACAGAATATTTCACCAGAGCAAACAGTTATCAAAGTCAGCTATAAACTAGCACCCACAGTTCTTCACCCAGTACTCTATCTTAACAAGATTTTAAGTATGTTTTTACTCATTTCAATTTTATGTAAACATGTTACAACTCACTTTTTCACCACATAGATTTATTCTGAAAAGCAATGTTGAAAAATAATTAAACTAATGGGACACAGCAGCTGTTTCTAAAGTGATTTTTCCATCTTTTAAAAGCACATTGTATACTTTACGGTACACTTTAAAAGAGTATTTAAAATGTGGCTTTGACAAAATAATCTTCATGTCGTCCTACACATCTCATACCTCTGCTGCAATAACGTAGTTCTATCCTCTAGTTCCATACAGGAATGAAATCCACAATGTATCTGTTAAGTTCAATGAAATCTCTTCTGTATTTCAAAAACAACACCAAATGCTACTTCCACAAGCAGGATGTTACTCGTCATTCCTTTCAAATGATGTTGAAGAAATTAAGAATATGGGGATGAAGATAAAGAGGGGAAAGAGTATTTTCTTTATACACTTGAAAAAAACCCTCTTAATATTTTTGAAAGCAAAAATGACAAAGAGTAAATGGACACAGATCACTAGAGAAACAATAAATAATCATTACTATTTAAAAAATCAAACCACAAGTACAAAAATATGCAAAGACCATAGCTGAACTGTCTCCACTGGTAATTTTTAAACTTTTCTATTTAGTTAGGGACATGAGACGGTTCTTTGAGTATTTGATGTGAGCCCCTTTACTCAAAGGTGCCTGGACTAATCCCAAAGCCACACTTTACTGATACATAAGGAGAAGCTAGTTCTATATGGAGACAGTCATCAATCTAATATGCATTTTGTCTCACTGCTACTTTCATCTTTACTATAAAACTTAAAACTCTCACCAGTAAGGAAGCATTTCTTCATATCTGTAATTGTAGACAAGCAGAGTAAAAAAGCAGAATACATTCATTTAACAGCAAATATACTGTTAAAAGTTGGATAAAAACTTACCAATATTTTTTTCCTTTTAAAGACGTAAAGTATTTGACAAATTCCAAACTTTCAACAGATACAAACTGCCACCTTCCCCAACTCCCCCAAACTCCCTCCCACCTATCCCCTGGTTTAGGCGTAAATGTAAAGGACTAAAGCCTATGATTATTTTCTTGCCCAAATAGCGTAATGAACAGAAGGTGAAATCTGACAAAGATTCTCTCCTTGACCAATCTCTAGCCAGGCTCTTCTGAGCCCTCTTCTCAACTAGGACTCAACCTTGGCCTATAAAAACTGCAGACTCTGAACACAAATGGTTTCATCTACCCCCTCCCCAAACATTAAAATATTTAAACAAACACTAACACATTTTCTAACAACTCAAGGCCCCATCCCTAGGAGGACCTTAGCCCCTCTTAAAGTACCTGCCTGAGAAAACTCAAGGCTGCCAAAAGAATTTAAGGTTTTTCTAGCTGTAACACTGGTCTACAGGCCTCTGACCATCCTATCTTAGACCATTTACTAAGAAGGGTTTGCAGGTGGGCACCCTTCCTCTGTCCCCTTGACATGCATGTGCATCTCCTACATCTCAGGAGCCCGTCTCAAGGACCTAAAAGCCATTCCTTTAAAACATAACCATCAGGAATGGTGGGGCCTGAGTCTCTCAGTCTCAGAAGAAGAACAGAATTCTAACTTCCAGGACAGTCAGCTAATAAGACACAACCAACCTAGTCATCATTTACATTGACATATCCTTTATAATTTTTTACTTCTGACTCTACGGAGCCAAGCTAGCAACCCTCCCTACTCCCTCATTCTCCATTTAAAATGCCCAGTTACCTCTGCACAAACTGAAGTTGCGTTCAGTTCAAACTGAACTCTTCCCTATTGCTATATATTCCTGATTAAAATCTGTCCTTAGCACTTTAGTGTCCAGCTTTACTTTGACAAAATGAATAGAAAAGGAAGGTTAAACATATCTCAGTTAGTAAAGACTTAGTTATTTTATATGAGATCATTAGGCATAAAATTCTTTTTTAAAAATGAAGGTTTAAGTTCATGCAGGAGTCATAATTTAAGGAGCCAACCAATCAGCATTTGGGGGACTGGAAAAGGCCCGGGGCAAGTATCAAGCCCAAGCCCTTCATGTTACAAATGATGACTCTAAAGTCCAAAGAGATTAAGTGATTTACCCAACGTGATTTCAGTAAAGGACTGGATTCTAGGGCTAATTCAAAATGATTCTCTTCCTGACTCCAACATGAAAATATCCTTTCTCTTGTATTCTCATTGGTAAAAGCAATATTCACTACTAATATTTCAAGTCAAGATCAGAGATGAACACGTTACTATCCTACTACAACACAAGTTTTTATAGTGCCACTATATGCCCACAGCTGTAACCTATGTAAAGTTTGTTGGGTGCAAGTACACAGACGATTTCATTTAACTGAGGGAAGGCTGTTTCAATAGTCCTAGGCAAATACATGAAGCATCTTGGTAAGGATAAACTACTTTCACACACAAGCAAAGAAAACAAACCCCATGCATAAACACAAAAGGAAGGCCAAATAATTTAGTTCATCTTAAAAACAATCAAAAGAAGAAAAATTAAAATAAATAAGAAACCCTTTTTCTGCACTTACCAGCAAAGCATTTGGAACAGAGGTTCATAGTCTTGCTGGACCTGGGGCAAAAAAAAAAGAAAAAAAAGAAAGAAGAGCTAAAAATTCAGTATTACTCTAATGAAAACATAAAAGATATTTCAAATGTAAGCAAGAATCTCCTGGCCAGGCAACTGAACGAATAAACTAATGGTAAGTCCCTAACCAGCCACCCTCTTCCACAAGGAAATGAAAACAAACAAAACGACAAAAACAAACACACATTTTGTTATCAGTGTGTTAACCAATGCCTTTTGTGATTAGCAAAATTCAGAAATTATGTAGCAACAAGATCAGAATTACTCTAACATGCCAAGAAGATGACACAGGAGTCCTTTTGTCCCATGAGATTATCTCATTCCCTCTGTTCACACTGGAACATATACCACAAGGCAAGTTATTACTACAGAAAATGAAAATTTTGTCTGTGAAGGAGTAAAACTTTCTACTCAGACACACTCATTTATCTCCATAACATTATTTGAATTTTTATTTCATCTTCTTTCCCTTCCTTCTACTCCTATTTCAGATCCTGATCACATCATGACCCTATTGGTTAAAATTCTTTCTTTAGAGGTTCCCAATCAAATTATTTTTCATGTCCTTTCATCTGTTAATAATAGCTACAATTCACTGAATACTAACTGTGATGGGCACTTTACACTATCTTATTAATCTTCCCACCATCCGTGAGATGGGTATTACACCACATTGCTTTGCTTCTAAAATGCAATTTTTTTTAAAGATTTTATTTATTTATTTATTTGACAGATGGAGACACCGCCAGCGAGCGAGGGAACACAAGCAGGGGGAGTGGAAGAGGTAGAAGCAGGCTCCCAGCAGAGGAGCCTGATGTGGGGCTCGATCCCAGAACGCTGGGATCACCCGCTGAGCCGAAGGCAGACACTTAACGACTGAGCCACCCAGGCACCCCCTAAAATGCTCTTTCCAAAAAAAAAAAAAAAAATCACATTAAAATTTCTACAACCAGGAAAACATCATATGATTGGTTACAAATGATGACTAAATTAATGAGGAAATGTTCCTACCATTTCCTCCTAGGTGTTATTAAATTGAGGGATCTTAGGAAATTAAGGACAGTCTTCTCTCCATTTGACAGGCAAGCAGCTCACCCAAGGTCACAGAGCTGGGGAACTGCAGAGGAAATATATGACCTTGGCCAAAGGCTATCCTTTGTTCAGAGCATAACACAGCACCTGGCACTACAAAGTAGCCCAGGCACAACATGGTGGGCAATCAATAACTTGTCTATTAAGTTCCTCTCATTGCTGTTTCCCTTCCTCTCCCAAGTGGACTCATTCCTACAGCTTTCTTCCCCCCAAACCTCCTAAAATACTCTGTGTTGGATAAGCTGATCTATTTACAGCCTAATTCCTCAGCAACTTCCCTCCCAGTATCTTAGTCTTTGCCCAGAGGTGCTCCTATACAGAATAAGCCAACTTTCTTCTGCCCTCCCTAGTAAATTCTACAATTAATGAACGCCTATCTCAGGAGTATTCCCTGATGGCTATGGTTGTTTCCCAATGTACTGGAACCCAAGACCTAACGGCAAGTAATTGTCATAGGGACAAAAGTGGGGTGGAGGGTAGGAGGTGGGGGTCCATTGCTTCTCTTTCCCCAAAAGAGATGCTATGTTAACAGGTGAATCTTTCTTTAGGACTCTGATTAATACAAAGACATCAAAGTCAGTAAGGAAATTTTGAGTATCAATAAACGAATAAAAATGAATATAGAGATGAAAAGATGTTATAATAGGAATCTAACATTTATTACATGGTTACTATGTGGTAAGCATACCAGATGCCTTCAACCCCATTTTGCCAAACGAGGAAAAAGAGGCTTCCAGAGGGTATATAATTTGCCAAAGATTACAGAACAAGTAAGTGGATGAATCTGGTCTGCCTAACTCCAAAGCCTGTGCTCTTTTCACCATGCCAAACTAGGGCCTCTGCCCCCAATACAGAAGCTGAAGGGTACACATAAATCCCAAGTCAGCACTCTGGTAATTTAGGACAGTGGTCCCACAAGTAAAGATTTAATGTACGGTAATCAAGTAAGCTCCCTGAGAAAACAAAGCCTTTCATCAGGAGGAAGCCCAATCCCTGCCATGCCCTCCCCACCAAATATATATCCACACAGGGAAGCAACCTCAGGCCGCCAGTTACTTCAGTTCCAACTGAAAGGGAACAGAGGATGAAGGAATTTCTTTGTTACTCGTAATCCCTCCCCCCGCCCCCCACGGCCAAGAATGCAAGCCTCTTCCAGATGTGGTCCCTATCTCCTGTCCATGCAGTAGCACAGAGAGCAAGAGATAACTTGTTTATCACTTCTGATGCCTCCCACTGTCCAGGAGGAATCATGAAAAGTGTGCAGAGAACCAATGAGGGCAGCTCAGCGCCAAGTGTGCGGTTTTACCATCTGTGTTTCACAAAGCTGGTTAAGAAAAAAAAAAATGGCAAAATAGCCTTTTTCTCTGCATCCCCTTCTCTCCCTTCAGAGAATTTATTTAAAATACCCCCATACCTAAACCTTACCAAGTGACATCCATTCCACTTTCTGAATAGGAATTTCCCAGCAATGTGCTTATCAATCAGGTTATGAAAGAAATAATACAGCTACTGATATTATTAATCAAAACAGAGATCTATGAAATCTAAAATAAGCCAGCCTTTGGCTGCAGAAATAATGGCCACTGGTAATGCCAACTTGGATCACAGAGTTCAGCGACACAGAATTTGAAAGAACTGGCACAGGCTTCTGAGACCTTTTCTCCTTTCTCATGTTCAGCATGTAAAACCTGGAGCTAACCACAGGCATACAACTACTGATTGCCCATAGAAAGGCAACGTGGTCAACTTGCAGTCTTGAAACAAATAAGAGTTCTCTACGTGACAGCAAACATGAAAGGTAAATGGGATGCTCTTATGTCTCACTGCTTAAAAAAAAAAAAAAAAAAATTGCTCTTATAGAGATCTCCAAAGGCTACCATGTTTCTAAAACCAAGCATTAGTAGCTTGAATAATGGCCACCCAAAGAAATCCAATCCTAATCCCTGGAATTTGTAATCCCTGGAATTTATCTTATCTGGAAAAAAAGGTCTTTGCAGACAAATTAAAGATTTTGCATTTACCCTGTATTATCCAAGTGGAGCCTAAATGATATCACAAATGTATCTGAGGAAGGGCAAAGGGAGTTTGGAGAGATGGAGGAAGGGACTGCAGGGATGTGGTCACAAACCCAGGAGTGCTGGGACAGCTAGCAGATGTTGGAAGAGGCAAGGAATGGATTCTCCCCTAGAATCCCACAGACAGAAGGCAGCCCTGCCAGATTCTGGACTTCCAGCCTCCAGAACTTTAATTAAGAGAACAGATCTCTGTTACTTTAAGTCGTCCACTTTGTGGTAATCTGTTACAGCAGCCTCACAAAACACACAGTTAGGTCTCTGATCCCCTCGCTCCCACCCCCACTCAACAGCATTCATCCAGATGCATCCCTCTTGAAATTCTCTTTACTTCTGTCTTCTTGTTGTTCAGATTCTAGATCAAATTTACTGCCCAATCCTAGTTTTCCTCATCTAACTGGTCTCTTTTGGCCACCTTTGCTGGCTCCTCCTCCACAGCCAAGACCTTTATCTGGAGATGCCAGGGCTCAGTCCTCATTACCTCCACTTCTATCATGGCTTTAAATATTCACCTTCATCCCAAACCTCTTCAACTTACTCCAAACTCATATATTTAACTGCCTATTTGACATCTCAACATGCAGCTCAGAGTCAACATTTCAAACTAGAACTTCCAATATTCCCAAACTTGTTTGATGCATTTTGTCCACCTTTATAAATGGCAACACCTTCTTTCCAGTTGCTCAAGTCAAAATTCTAGAAACCAACTTTGATTTCCCTCTTTCCAATAGTCTCTCATACACAATACTCAGCAAAAATCCACTGCGTCTATTTCCAAAGAGACCTCAAATCTACTTCATTCCTTTATCAATGCTTCCACTTTGGCCACCATTACCTCAACACCTGGGCCACTGTAAAGGACTTTTTACTGGTCTCCCCATTCCCACTCTTGACTGCTTATAATGATTTTCCACAAAGCAATGAGGAATCTTTTAAAATGAAATTAGATTGTGCTGGGGTGCCTGGGTGGCTCAGTCGGTTATTAAGTGTCTGCCTTCGGCGTGGATCATGAGCCTGGGATCGAGCCCTGCATCTGGGCTCCCTGCTCAGCAGGGGACCCTGCTTCTCCCTCTCCCTCTGCCCTTCCCCCACTCGTGCTCACTCTATCTTTAAAAAATAAAATAAAATAAAATAGATTATTTCTTGCTTAATGCCACCCAACAAATTCCTATTGCATTTAATACAAAATTCAAACACCTTTCCAAAACCATGAAGTTCCCTCATGGTCTCACTCTGCCTACCTCCCCCTACTTTCCTCTCTTCACTTCTTACCATTTTGCTCCCCTCGGTTACTACACTTCAACCATACTGGCCTTTTTTCTTTTCCTAGAATGTGCTGTAGAGCTCTTACCCATGCGTTTCCTCTACCCTTAAATCACAGTAAGACTAGCTCTTTCTTGTCACTTAGGTCTGGGTTCAAACGCGCTCAGCAGCCTTCACCTGACCACCCAATTTAAATCAGTCCCTCTTCCTGTTTTCTTTTAGCAAATGACCCTCTTGGTCACTCTTCTTTAGTACTTAATAGGCACCCAATATTTGTTAAATGAAGAAATGAATCCCCCTCTCCTGAAAGCATGAAACAAAAACCTAAGTAGATTTCAAAAATGTGTTTTGTAAAGGTCATTCAAACACCATCTGGAAGAAAGGGCAGCCACAATTCCTGTAACTGCCAACCTGTCATTTCTCAGGAGCTCTATCACACTGTATTACCTACGACCGGTAGATAATGTCACCCTGTGTACCCGGTCATGATTTGTCACTCAGGAGATAACAAGTGGCAGACACTTTCTGAAGTTTCTTTCCAATGAAATGGAGTTGGAAAGAAACCAGCTTAAATTTTCCTCTCCTTTCAATGAATAATGATATTTTCTAGTTTTGAGAACACATGACCCTTATACAGAATTTAGAAAAAGAACATAAGCATTTAAGCAAAAACCAAAGATCACTGATAATCCAACCTCTCAAAATGAGAACTGTTAATATTCTGAAATAATCCTTCTTACCCTATGAATAGATACACATAATTCAGAATTTATTATATTTAGTAGTGTTGGTAAAGTTGTGCAGTATGTTCACAAGTATGCACTATATTATGCTCTGTAACATATATACAAATTTTTTGCATAGATCACGTATTTCATTTTTAAAAGTGTAAAAATGTAAATTTCATTTTCATTTTATATTTACTTAATATTTCCCATGTCATTAAGTATTCTTCAAAAACATGTTTGTGGGGGCACCTGGGTGGCTCAGTCGTTAAGCGTCTGCCTTCGGCTCAGGGCGTGATCCCAGGGTCCTGGGATCGAGTCCCACATCAGGCTCCTCCACTGGGAGTCTGCTTCTTCCCCTCCCACTCCCCCTGCTTGTGTTCCCTCTCTCACTGGCTGTCTCTCTCTGTGTCAAATAAATAAATAAAATCTTTAAAAAAAAAAAAAAAAACCACATGTTTGTGGCTCTATAATAGTTTGGTACATACTATATTTAGTCATCACTTATTACTGGATGTTCAATCTTTGCCCCAGATTTTTTCTATTACAAATATTCCTATAATGAGCATTTGAAGACATAAATCTTTGAATAACTTTCATTAAAATTGATTCTGAGGAGAATCATTGTAGATGCGAAAAGTATGATTTGGGTTAATAGTGCCAAATTACTTACCAAATAAGTTCTACCAATTTACACTGTCATCAAAAGAATCTGAAGGTACTTTTTTTCAATAAACTCTTACCAACATTAAGTATTATTACTGTCAAATCTTTATTGATGGGAGAAATGGTTATCTTACTTTAATCATGTTTTCTTCTGAAATAAAAAATTTTCCAATTTTGAAGGATAGTAATTTTTTAATGAAGGATAAATTAACTCCCAACTAATTCACCCTGGGAAATTAAAATAATATTCCTGATTTCTGAAAATTCTAGAACAGTTTTACTTATAATGTTTTCTTTACATCTATATAACACTACTATCTCTTCCCACCCAGGAAAACACACACATGCCAGGTTCCCCCCACAAAACATTTCCATATAAATATGGAAATTAAAAAAACACAGCACCATATCAATGTTCCTCAACAATACTTTTTTTGGCCCAACAATGAGGAAAAAACTGAGGTACCAAAAAAAAAAAAAAAATTGAAGACTCAAAAGTAAAACAACAGTACCAGCCAAAGCCCTTCCAGTCCTATGGTTCCTAAATTTCTCTAGGTTAGGCATGGATCAATAAAACTAAAAGAACTTAGACTACAAAGGGGTTTCCTTTTTTTTTTTTTTTTTTTTTTGACTTTTTTTTGTTTTACATAATCTCTACACCCAACGTGGGGCTCAAACTCACAACCCCAAGATCAAGAGTCACACACCCCACCAGCTGAACCAGCCAGGTGCCCAGATGGGGTTTCCTTCTTAATGAAGAGAACTGATCTGTAAAAACCAACTAGTCACATATCCTAGCTCAATCTTCTTTAATAATCTAAAAGAAGGAGAGGAGGAGAGGGAAAGGGAGAGAGGAGAGGAGAGGTTGGGGGGCAAGGGAAGGAGACGGAGGTGAAGGAAGAGAAGGAAAAATCCAATCACAATGCCTCCACCAGTCTAAAAATCATTCCAGTTGCCTAGAAGTAAGATTAGATGATTAAAGGCTAGTAACAATTTGTGTGCCACCTCGCACACTTACAGCCAGAAAGTCTAACTTCCTACAACAGCTAGGAAGCAAGCAACAACTCTACTAAATCATCACTCTTTGCTCACCCCAGGCAAACAAGAAAAAGGCCAGTTCAAACAGATGAAATCCTAGCTGGCAATGACAAAGGAGGCTTTCAACAGTGCATCCAGCCTGTCTGAACTGTTACACATCACTCGACATCATTCAGACAATGTCTGCAAAGTTTTATAATGGAATATTACAAAGGAAAAGACGGAGCTGTTAATAAGGGGGATTAGTTTCTAGAATGTAGCAATATGGTCGTACTACTTTAAAAGATAATTTCAATTTAACAACTTAGATTCCAGTTGGGGTACTGTAATGAACAGTGTCTTAACATTTTATACCAAATTCAAGGACAGCAAGGACACAACACACCTCTAGTTTTATGTGTTTGAAGTCCCTGCACTAAAAGATATATAGACGTAAAACAAGTCATCTTATCATCTGTGGCCCTGTACACATTACTAAGAGCTTAATCTAGCACTATCTAACAATTAAAACAAGATGAGCCACGGTCATCAATAAACTAATAAAAAGGAAGACAAAAATTAAAACATGTAAAAGCCCTCACAGGAAAGGAGGGAAAAAACACAAAGAACTAAATAAAAATGCTGAATAATTTTCCCACATAAGAGAAAATAATGACACTACCAACTCTCACACACAATGGTATACAGTGGCTGCACCTATCTTAGCATATCTACTCAAATATAAGGATTTTGCCCCTAAAATTATCTTGCCCCCCCCCAAAAAAGGAATTGCTCTACTTTTGAGGCTGGCACCAATAATTTTATACTAAATACCACCAGGAGAGAAAGGAAAAAGCTCCCAAGAAACCTAAAAGTGAAAAACCCAGGTATACAGTCATGCCCAGGGAAAGGGTATGTGGGATTTCAAAAGAGGAAGACCGTATGAATGGAATTAAACTCCCGAGGCATCAATCCAGTCAGAGTCTGTGAAAGGGGAAAGACAGTGAAGTTTTCATCACTGGGCAGAAATACTTAAGTCTGGAAGGACATGAGGCAACACTAGAGTTAGATGCTTTATCAAGGTTATTACAACAAAGAAGTTTTAAAGGGAGTAAAACAGTTTTAAATACAGATTTAATATTTAAGTATTAAGTGTGATCTTGTAATTACAAGAGGTAGCTTGCCACTGAAAAAGTCTTTTGAAGATCACTTAGCAATACAATAAAAGCCTTGGAGTGTTAGGAAGATCACAAATAACATTAAAATGACAGCAAGTCTCCTAGTGTTATATGAATGGATTCTTGTGGCTTCAGATAAAATTTCCAATGAGAGTAACATTGACAGATTTTTAAAGTGCTCTATCTCAACTTGTAAGGAAGTGAATAACTGAAAAACTGTGCTCAATAACTTTAAACATGGTTTTTAGTAAACATTAAAGACACTGATATCTGTGAAGATATGGAAAGTTCGAATAAATTGCTTTCATAGAGTGTGGAAAAACTAGTATTTGAAAATTTATATTAGGAACATATACAAATGCATATAATTTTATATAACCTGTGATCTTAAAAATGCACATGAAGTTACCACAGGAGTAAAATGAATATAGATCTCTTTATATTATTTTTTAAACTGCATATAAAACTACAATTATCTCAAAATAAAAAGTTTTAAAATATATATGTACAATTAGCATTTTAATTCGACATTTAATTATTTCACCTATACCCCTAAAAGTTTCTATATTCACACTGAACAAACACTTCTTTTTCTTATCTAGAAAACAGAGGACTGCCTTATATCCTGGTCTCTTCATTTGCAAATGTATGATATTTTAAGAAATCCAAACTCTATGTTAGAATAAAACTAATGCTCAGCAGAATTCACTTCTGCAGTAGAGAAAAAAAATAAAAAAAAAAAAAAAAAAAAAAGACTAAGGGACGCCTGGGTGGCTCAGTCGGTTAAGTGTCTGCCTTCAAGTTCCTGGGATGGAGTTCCACTTCAGGCTCTCCGCTCAGCCGGGAGCCTGCTTCTTCCTCTGCCTGCCGCTCCCCCTGCTTGTGCTCTCTCTCTCTGACAAATAAATAAAATCTTTAAAAAAAAAAAAAAAAAGACTATTAAAGACTAAGTTCACTGCTGTCCAGCTACCTGAATTTTATACACACTGATTAAATTTCTCACATAAACTATTTCCATCCACTTTGTAAAAATAGCTTTTTTAGAATTCTACAGAAATGGAAGGCACTTTTTGGAGTGATGAAAACGTTCTTTATCCGAGAAATGATTACATGTATACATGGTATACATTTGTCAAAATTTATCACATGATACCTTTAAGATTGTGCTTTTTACTATATTTAAATTATAGCTCAATAAAATATCATTGGTACAAAAAATAAATTTTTTAAGATTCTACACTACATTAGGTACTACTATTGGTCCATTACAAAAGGCATTCTTCATGTTGTTATGAAAACAATACAGTGAGATGGTATTTCCCAACTATTTGGTATAGGAGCAAAAATCTGAAAACTAGGGGCATCTGGGTGGCGCAGTCGTTAAGCGTCTGTCTTCGGCTCAGGGCGTGATCCTGGCGTTACGGAATCCAGCCTCACATCAGGCTCCTCCGCTGTGAGCCTGCTTCTTCCTCTCCCACTCCCCCTGCCTGTGTTCCCTCTCTCGCTGGCTGTCTCTATCTCTGCTCGAATAAATAAATAAAATCTTTAAAAAAAAAAAATCTGAAAACTAAACTAAGAACGAAAAAACGAAGAGAGATACAGTGAGGTATTCCCTGCCCTTACTTCTCTCCTGGCTACCCACGCTGCTGTCCCAAATCGGTAGGGGAAAGGGACACTGTATTTATGGAGGTTAGAGTGTTTTTTCCTGAACAGTGGTCAACGTAATTAAATGGCTATGAAACTTCTGCAAAGGGTTAATCATTAAACTCAAGAACCACTTCTTCTAAGGCAAAACACTGAGCTTTGCATTTTCCTTCATCTTTGCAACTATCATTACATAAAAACTACTGAAGAATTATATATGTACATGTCCTACCCAAGTGGCAAATACTTTGGCTTCATCCTGGTGAAGCATGCATTTATCTATTCTTAATACTAAGATAATTTAGGCTTGCAAGGAGAGGCATTCACTTATCCATATTTATGGAAAATCAGATCAAATGCAGGATAATTTTTATGAAAGATGAAAAGTAAACCTAAAGCATTACATCTTCCCTTGTCAGAAAATGAGACATAAACTTGGGAGATGATAGAGTTACAAGGGTTCCAACTACAAGGTTAAAAAGGCTAGCAAGGGTAGATGTAGGGCTAAGGAAGAAAAGCACAAGGTACCTGTGCTGAAAAACATCCAAATAAAAAGACATCTATGAGATACAACATTTCAGTGCATATCATTTAGGTAAGATTCAAGTACCAACATGACATTTACTAAATATGGAGGAGAAGGCAATATTTAGCAATATATTAACATAAGAAAAACTTAAATGTGCATGTAATGTCACTGACACTAAAAAATTAACATCTTTTATACTTCAATAGCACCTTTCATTTGTTCAAATTCTAAACATATTAGTGCTTTATCAGTCTACTAGGATATTCTCAAAGGGTAGGTGAAAAGGTCAGGATCACACCTACCTCGTGTGATGAGATATGGCTGAAAGGTGATAGCAGAAAAGAAACTGCTGTCCTTATTCCCAGTCCAAAGCTCATTGAAAAGGAAATAAGTTCAAAATTTCCATTTCCTGGATATTTTAGTCATTCACTTTAAAATACAAAATTGAGAGGTGCCTGGGTGGCTCAGCCAGTTAAGAGTCCGCCTTCAGCTCAGGTCATGATCCTGGGGTCCTGGGATTGATCCCCACATCCAGCTCCCTGCTCAGTGGGGAGACTGCTTCTCCCTCTCCTTGCCCCCTTGCTCATGCTCTTTCTCTCTCAAATAAATAAAATCTTTAAAAATAAAATAAAATACAAAATTGAGAAAGTCTGCAAAAGAAAATTCTCCATGTAATCAACCCCAACAGAGTAACACGAAGAGTTAGAAGGAAACTCAACAGTACTTTTTTGTCCCTGCCTCAAGACTTAAGTATCCCTGTTCTATAATCACCAGAGATGCCACTGCTTCTTTCTGTATATTTCACTGCTTCCCAACCCTTGAAATCATGAATTCTAATGTCTTACTTTATAATCATCCTACTGTTGTAAACGTCTTTATAATCTTGTCATCAGTGTAAAAAAAAAAAAAAAAAAAAAACACACACACACACAGGCTGCTACATGGGTACTGGTAAGAGCAGTGGCCTGGAAGCAAAGGGCCTGGCTTAAGTGTCTGACCTCACGTTTGGGTTTTCTTACCCTTTGTTAAAGTAAAGTGGGTTATTTAGACCAGTGACCTTTGACATTCTATGAGTCTATGACCATACAATAACATAATTATATATGATCTACTAAGAGAACTACTAAACTCTCCATTATTTCTAAGTTAACTACCTACTAAAATCTTCTGATGGAGACTTTCTAGTTTCCTCACTCTGGAACATTTTTCTGAGATCTATGTTGAATGCATACCCTGTGATAGTCTAATACTAAATATCGTAAAGGGATGGCCTGTCACTTCTGTAAGCACCACTCCAATTATAGGACTTCTTATCAGTGGTTGCAAATGCAAAAAGCATCACTGACTCTTATTTAACTGGTTTTCTTATTACCTTGGAATTCTTTGTACTACCACTGGTAGCAACCCAATCCTACTCCTATACTAAATTTCCACAGCTGTTTACTTTCCTTAAGAAAGTTATCTTGCCTTGACCCTACTGAATACATACATATACATACTATGTATATATATCCACAACTTTTCTGAACCTTAGATATTTTGAATTTTAATCCAGTTGCCTACTGAATCATCTATCCCACCCAAATTTCATGTCATTCACAAACTTAATGAGCATATTCTGTGCGCCACCATCTAAGGCTCCGCTGGAAATACTAAAAAGCTCAGGACCCATCTCTCAGAATTCAACTTAGGAGTGCATGGCCCCCCTCCCCAGTGCTGAGGACCATTGCTGATTCATGGCAAACTGTTCTAAGAAGAGCTTAATAATCATGGATCCATCTATCTTCTGGGCCGCAGAACTTGCTACTTTTCACAAACATGAGCTACCTTAACCATCACAAGAAACACAGGATGAAAGGCTATAATCTAGCAGAAGACAGACCCATAACATATAACCTACACTAGACACCTTAAGATGGTGAGCCTGCAGCAGCATCTTCTTCAAAGAATATAGCAGTAGTTTCCTTTACAAGACTTTACTCCACAGGCTATATTAACTTATGCTCAAGACCCTCCATAAAACAGACTGACGCGCTCACAGCTTGTCAGGTGCTCTCCCAGCCAGCAGAGCTTTTTTCCAATACAGAAGCTTATTTCCACTCTTACCAGTTAAGCCTAAGCTTTACGAAGAACTAGTTGTTTTACTGTTCCCAAATCTGTCTATGCCTAATAACTATCCCTAGTTTACTTGTTGCTGAGATCACACACTTGACTACCTAAACAGGTTAATGCAAAAAGAAAGCATTTTTTCTATGAAATCTATGTTGAATATTTGAACCGCTGAAAGGCATGTTGCTGTTAAAAAAAGAATGCTGTCATATCAGGCATGGGCAAGACAATTTTAAAGATTGAGGGAAAAAGTCATAAAAACCTAAAGTGCCTTCAGGTTTTCGCAAATGTTTTTATGGTCTCACTCCACTTAATGAGACCAAATCTGGATATTAATTAACAAACACTTACTTAGGCACTTACATGCCAGTTACCAGCAAGATTAAATGAGTTAACCATTTTAAGCTAGCATGTGTTTCACAATTACTAACACACTGCTATTTTCGGCATTTTACACATGGGAAAACTGAGGCACTTGCCTAAGTTCACATTTTATTAAGAGGCAGATGAAGGTTGCAGCCAAGAAAGCCGAGTCCCAGAGGCCATATTACTAATATGTTTAACCCTCACGAATGATGTATTATTTGTGTGGCTTATACAGCCCATATGGATGCCTCCCAAATCACTGTTGGCTAATATGCAAAGATTAGGTCTTAAGCCTACTGCAAAAAATACAAATTATATACATTTGTGTTCTAAATTAACCTAAAGCATCTAAATTATTTTTTAGCATTCCATGCTTTAACGCATATTCTTCAGTTACCTATCAGTCTTATTAGAATAAGAGACATCTGATATACCTGTCCCATGTTGTGGGGCAAGCCAGGCAGAAACCACATTAATTACAGAGATTACTGACATACCATATTCTCTTTTTCCGGGGAAAAGAAAGAAAAGTATTTACATTAACATTCTGAGAATGTACCCATGATTAATCAGTATCATAATATAAGCAATTTTAGAATGCACAGAGGACAAAACTAGCCACTCTACCAAAACCCTTAAAAAACAAAAATGCAGAGAAAACGTAAACTATATATGAAATGTTCAACATTCAGAAACAAATCTGGGGTTTTTTGGAAAAGTAGCTGATGTATGTTTACTTAATATAGAGAAAGTGTTCCTTCTTACTAGATTCCATCAATTTCTCCACTATCTTGCTCAGTTGACTGCTAAACTGCAACCAACTATCAAAAGCAACTTCTAAAACATAAAATCCATCTCCACACCTTACTTGCTACTAATAAATTTCTCTATGATACTGTAAGTACAATATAACAAGACAAGGAGACATCTAGAATATACTTATCCAAGCACAGAAATCTAAGGAAGACAATACAAAATGCCTTTTCAACTGCACAACTAATGAAGTTGTTCTTTTTAAATAAGCATTCTATGCACCCCCCTCAGTGTAGTAACTCTTCAAGCAATGATACTAAGCCATTATTAGGTAAAAGGTTATTGAAAAACAAGATAGCATATGGTCTCAAAGCTTCCTCCTACAAATTACTTGCTAAATACAAAAGGTCACGCCTTTACAATCTGGCAATCAATACCTTAACTAAGTGATCCCATTTAGTAAACAAATAAGGAGACATTCCGTGTGTCCTGATTCCATGTTTTAAATTATTTAAGGTATTTTTTATGATTCCATACTTCAAAACTCACTTTTTCATTTAATCACTGTTGTATAAAAAAAGTACACAACCTTAATGTTTAACTTACATCATGAGAAAGGAAGGAGACAAATCTAAACTTCGGGATTAAATGGCCTATACTCTTAAACCTCAGTGACATGAAAAAAGAGGCAGAGGAACTATTCCAGATTAAAGAATAAAGAGAGGGGCACCTGGGTGGCTCAGTCAGTCAAACATCTGCCTCTGGCTCAGGATCCTGGGACAGGGCCTCAAGTGGGGCTCCCTGCTCAGCGGGGAGCCTGCTTCTCCCTCTCCCTCTCCCTCTGCCACTTCCCCTGCTTGTGCTCTCTCGCTCACCCTCTCTTTCTCTCTCAAATAAATAAAATCTTTAAAAAAGAGAGAGACAGACTAAGAGAAATAACCAAATGCATGGGGCGCCTGGGTAGCGCAGTCGTTAAAGCGTCTGCCTTCGGCTCAGGGCGTGATCCCGGCGTTCCGGGATCGAGTCCCACATCAGGCTCCTCTGCTGGGAGCCTGCTTCTTCCTCTCTCACTCGCCTGCTGTGTTCCCTCTCTCTCTGGCTGTCTCTCTGTCACATAAATAAATAAAATCTTAAAAAAAAAAAAAAAAAAAAAAAAAAAAAAAAGAAATAACCAAATGCAAACAATAAATCATTTTTGGATCCTGGATTAGAAGAAAAGGGGGTAAAAAAAAGCTCTAGAAGACACTTTTGGAACAACTGGGGAAATTTCAATATGTATATAAAATAGTTGATGTTATGAAATTATTGCTAATTTTTAAGTCTGATTATGATACTGTGGTTATGTATGACGATGTATGTCCTCATTCTTAAAGATTCGTACTGAAATACTTAATACATAAACTATCACGATAATCTGTAAACAATTCTGCAAACGTGTATTTACAAAAAGAGGTAAAGCACGGGTAGCAAATGTTAACAAATCAGTGACTCTAGGTGAGACACATACAGACGTTCATTTTATATATATGTACACACACACACACACACACATATTTATTATTTCAACCCTTCTGTAGACTTGAAACTTTTCAAAGTAAAAAGCTGAGGGAGGGTGTCCACATAAAGACTTGTACATGAACATTCATTATTCGTAACAGCCAACAACCAGAAACAATTCAAACGCCCATCAACTGGTGAATGGATAAATAAAATGTGCTATAATCCATAGGTTAAGCAATAAAAAGGAACACACTATGGATACATGCTACAACAAGGATGACGAACCTTGAAAACATTAATCTCAGTGAAAGAAGCTAATCTTCCATCTACATATTATGATTACATTTATGTGAAAAATATCAAGAAAAGACAAATCTATAGAATAGAAACAGAAAGCAGATTAGTGGTTGCCAGGAGGTGGGCACAGAAATTTACCACCAACAGTGCTGAGGAAACTTTTCAAGGTGCTATAGATGTTATAAAACTGAATTTGGTAATGGTGGTACAACACTATAAATTTAATAAAAATCATCAAACTATATAGTTACAATGAGTGAAATTTTGTGGTATATAAATTATACTTCAATGAAGTTGTTAACAAAAAAGCTGAGAAAGGAACATTCTATGAACCGAAAAAAAACATCAATATAAAACAATGATAATCTGGAAAGGAATAAATGTGGCTATCTGCTAGTGCAGACTGGAGGAAGGGAGTAAGACAAGAGGCTAAACTATATAATTAAAGGTAGTTACATTTCTACAAAAATAGATAAAAATAAAACATTCAATCAAATGTTACTTCAAAAGAACTCCAATCCTTTACTGTTATATTCCCAAACACACTCCTTAAAGATGACACATCAATTAATTTTATAATTAAAAGATTCTGCCTTCAACAACAAAAAAGACAAAAAACCAATTGAAAAATGGGCAATGGACTTAAAAAGAAATTTCTCCAAAGAAGATCTACAGGTGGCCAACAAGCTCACTGAAAAGATATCTAATATCAAAATGCAAATCAAAACCATAATGAGATATACTTCACACCTAATTGGATAACTATAATAAAAAAATGGTGTTGGCCGGGATGTCGAGAAAGAACCCTTATACATTGCTGGTGGGATGTAAGATGGCACATCCACTATGGAAAACAGTTTGGTGGTTCCCTCAAAAAGATAAATATAGAATTACTATATTTAGAACTGAAAACAAGTGTTCAAACAAAAATTTGTACATGCATGTTGGTGGCAGCACTAGTCACAATAGCCAAAGGGTGGAAAGAACCCAAATGTTCATCAACTGATGAATGCATAAACAAATTATCATGTGTATCCATATAATGCATACTATGCAGCCATAAAAAAGAATGAAGTACTGATACATGCTGGACCACAGAGGGACCTTAAAAACATACAAAGTGAAAGAAACCAGACACAGAGGGTCACAAGTTGTATGATTCCATTCACACAAAGTATACAAAATAGGCATAGCCACAAAAACAGAAATATTACAGTGATTGCCACGGTCCGAGGAGGGGTAGGGGAACTAGGGACTGACTGTTTAATGGGTACAGGTTTCTTTTTGAGGTGATGAAAATGTTCTGAAACTAGATAGTGGTGATGACTGCACAACAATGTGAATGTACTAAATGCCACTGAACTGTACACTTCAAAATGGTTAAAATGGTGGGTTTTAGGTTATAAGTATTTTACTGTAATTTACAAAAATTGCCTGTGGGTATACATACAGGATATTTAACTTGAATTTATTAAAATTTTCCTACTTCTTTTGTCTTTTATGTATACTCTAGTTTGTATAATAGATATGCCTTAAAAGCTAACATTTATTGAGCACCTACTACATGCAAGAACATGGCAGGCACTTTTTGTGCATTTTAATCCTTAAAAACCTATATGGTGGGTAGGTATTGTTATCCCCAATTTATTTTTTTTCAACGATTTTATTTATTTATTTGATAGAGAGAGCGCGAGCACAAGCCAGGGGAGCAGCAGAGGGAGAGGGAGGAGCAGCAGGCTCCCCACTGAGCAGGGCGCCTGATGCAGGGCTCTATCCCAGGGTCCTGGGATCATGACCTGAACCAAAGGCAGATGCTCAACAGACTGAGCCACCCAGGCACCGCTGTCCCCAATTTATGTATAAGAAACCAAGGCTCAGAGAAATGAGGCAACAACAAATAAGAGGTACAACTGGGATTCAAACACAAACATTTTTAAGACTAACTCAAATATAAGAGGAAGGGAATAAACCAAATAATTTCTAAGGCACCATCCAATAATACAACTCTGTGAATATGCCACAGGAAAAGAAAAGAAAATCATATCTTTCCTCAAACTTTCCTGACAATAGACTTTTGGTGAAATATGGACAGAAAAATCAACACCAGTCCTAAAAGACCTTCAACATGACATATGCTAGCCATTTCTTTCTTTCCAAGACATTACTGTGCTGGTTATCATTTCCAGAGAACCCAAAAAGTCCAAGACAATTGTCACCACTCATTTCAAAGTAAATCATGAAGTGGGGCAGGGGGAGTGGTTGTACATAAATACCCAAGGAAAGGAATTTAAAAAAAAAAAAAAAAAGATTCCCAGTTTCCACCCTAGACTTAGTTAATCAAAACCTTGGCTAATGCCCAAGGATTCTTATGTTTTCTTAAAAGTTCAGGTGAACAGAAAAGTTTAGGAATTGCCATAGTCAAATGGGAAAAGAAATTTTTTTTTAGCCAAACAGAACAGATAAGCCTGGTCCAGTTACCACTGATTTTAGATTTTAGAGTATAGGGTTATCAGATTTATTACAATCTAGTAATGATGTCAGACCTTTTTACCATGTATTTTCATTTCAAAGGACATGATTCTACCCAAAATATACTTGAATCTTTGCATTAATTCATGATATTCAACATATCAAATTGTACCTAATAATGCCTTTAGAAATCTTTTATAAATTCTAGCTGTGTATGTATATACATGTATTATTGTGTATGTTTGTACACACACATTTTATTAGTAACTTTACACAACATTTAGCATGGCACTGGACAATCTAGCCTCAAAACGTTTTCAAATACACAAGCACAAGTAAGTTCAATTAAAATTTACTGTCACCCACATTATGTGCCAGGCTCTGTGCTAGGTGCTATGAACAAGCCAGGAACAAGACGTGCTCTCACAACACTTACTATTAGCAGGGATATCGGTCATTAAGCAGGCTGCTATGGAAGTATCCACCCCTTTTCATCATTTCCCTCATTTTACTTTTAGATGTGCTAACATTCTGCTTCATCCTTCCCTGAGGCATTATAGGATTCTCACTTTGTCATATCAATCCCTTTAAATTCCAATTTTCATTTGACATGGGGAAAATGTACATCCAAGCAGCCTCCGTTACTATTTCAAAGCAACTGGAAAAATCCCAGAATCCCCATTTCCACTGGGCTGAGACTTTCCAATATGCCTAATAATGATACTTTATGACCTAGAAGTTCCAATGAATTGGTAGTAAGAAAACACTGATCTGCTTCAGTGGCACTGTAATTGGAATGGTGATTAAATGCATCATGTTAAATTTACCCTGGGCCTTTTCCAGTGTGGCAAACATAAAATGAGCTATCAGCATCAGCAGAGCCTAAACCACTCTTTCCTTCTAAAATGATACTTTTCCTGCATGTCAAAGGTGCTATGTTTGAACTTCTCCATTAATAATGAGGTGGCGTAACAGACAAACTGTACACACCCATACAGGCTTCCATAGGATGGACGCTGCCCAACATGGTTGATTGTATTTAGCAACTTGGGAAAACCTTATGTATGTCAGAGCAGTGCATTTGCACCACTATAGTTAATGGTCTGTCAGCATTTCCATTATAAAGCAATTTTCAAAGGTTTATTGCTCTGCTGAAGAATTTGCTCTGAGCTGAAATTTGGCATTCCAGAAAAGCAAAAACTGTAGCCCGTAGTTGTTTATTCCCTTCCAAGTAGGCCAAGTAGTTTGTTTTTTTAAAAGTTAATCTATCCCTTTATTTCAGAATTTCCTCATATAGCCCTTTGGGAATATCCACAGAACAAAAACCTCACACTTCACAAAGGGGCTATTGTTTGGTAATAGCAGCTAGCAACTTGAAGGTACAGAGCACACAGATTCCAACTTATTTATGGAAAACAATTTTTTAAAAGCAAGCATATTTTTGATGAACAAATTGCAAGTTTAAAAACTTTTTCATCAATTCTACCTACTTACATTAAATTATTCATGCTATTAGAGTATACTACCATTGATATTAAAATCAATGGACTTTAAAGTTCTCATCTATTGTTAAACCTCCTTTTATCTTTCCAAGAACCATAGCTACTAGTGACCTAATGTGAATTTTACATACTCTCAATTCCCTATTGCCCTACTAGTTAAAGGGAGCTAAGTGCTGTAAGTAAAAGCTAGGTAGCAGGAAAGGTTTATACAGTAGACAGAGAAACTTTGAAGGTAATTTAGAAAATTCAGAAAATAATGATCAGCCCCTGAATGACAAAGTGCATAAAAAACAACTGTGGTAACCTGGAAGATTGGTACACTAGTGATATACAATTTTATTCAATCTCCAGAAACTGTTCTATTAGTCTAAATGCTTGCCAGAATATTTCGTGTTTCAAACAAAGAAGATACCAACTATTTCAGTATTTTGGTTTCTTGTTATTGAATCTAACTTGAAAGCTTCAATATTTACACTTTAAATTACAAGGGCTTTCAATTATGCAGCTAATTATAATTCTGACACAACTCTACCCAATGAATAATGGAGTTAAAAGAATGGTTTTCTAAGCTTAAAAATGCTTATTACGTACAAATAAAGAACCTCTAAAACTTGAGATCAGTGATCAAAACAACCTTTTAAAAATGAATACTTTTTAGAGAAGTGTAAAGATTCATCCTAAATTACTACTGATACGGTTTAATATATTTTGCCAATTTTCCAACTTTATATTACTCTGAAGACAACTATAATCTCAAATTATTAATATTTAAAACCATCTATGAAACCATTTCCACAAAAAATAACAACACAGAATAATGTTTGCACGATGGTAAGTAAACAAGATCCAATTCAAGATTACAGTTAATGGAAATATGGACATGAACGCAACAGACCTGTACTAGAAGGGTCTAAAAAAACGTTAAAAATACAGACAAAATTTTGTTCCACGATTTTTTGCTGATGCTATATTCTTTTCATAACATTTCATATTCAGAATCCAAATTAATCCTACCTCTACTTTGCCAGGCATTAATCATATTTGCCAAATTTACGAGTATAAAAGCTAAAGCCAAAAAAAGTTATTTACCAAGGACAAAACAACAGAGTACTGAAGATTAATACCCCAATAGTGCCAGGGTTACTGGATTGACATATAGAATCCGACATCTAGGTAAAAAATTAAGTTACTTCTATCTTTTGCAATGTTGTTAGTGGCCCCAGTTAGAAGGTCCGTCCGTTAACCCAAGGACCTGTGAATCCTTTTGGGTTTTTTAAGAGAAACCTCAAGAAAGCCTGCAGAGGCATTTCAGATGCAGTAATGGAAAGGCAGCAACCCAGCATATGGTGTGGTCCATCACACCTTCACCCAGGCTGACTGCTTTTATTCCAGGGACTGAAGCTTCTCTGAAAGGCTTAACTGAAACGCTGGCAGTTAGCTATTGATGGTTTTACTTCCATGTTAAAAAGACAAACACAGCCTTATTAAGCAAGATTTTAATTAACAGCAAAGGAGCTTTATCACCTGTATTTTCTCCTAGGAGTTTTATGGTTTCAGGTCTTACATTCAAAACTCTTTAATCCATTTTGAGTAAATTTTTATATAGTGTAAGACAGTGGTTTAGCTCATTCTTTTACATGTGGCTGTCCAGTTTTCCCAACACCATTTATTGAAAAGACTGTCCTTTGCCCGTTGTTTATTCTTGCCTTCTTTGTTGTAAATTTAAAACGGCCATAAGCTCCATGACATCAGTACCGGCATTTTTTTTTTGAAATTTGATTCCAAAGGCAAGGCAAACAAAAGCAAAAATAACAAATGGGATGTTAAACTAAAGCTTCGCAGTGAAGCAAATCATCAACAAAATGAAAACGCTGGCAACCTACTGACTGGGGGAAAGTACTTCCAAATCATACCTCTGATAAGGGGTTAATATCCAAAATAATCCAATTTTTAAAAATGGGCAGAGAATCTAAATAAACATTTTTCCAAAGAAAACATACAAATGGCCAACAGGCAGATGAGAAGATGCTCAGTATCACTAATCATCAGGGAAATACAAATCAAAATCACAAGATATCCCCTCACACCTGTCAGAATGGATATTATAAAAAGGACAAAAGATAACAAGTGTTGGTGAGGATGTGGAGGAAAGGGAACCCTCGTACACTGATGGCAGGACAGTAAATTGGCAGAGCCACTATGGAAAACACTGTATGGAGGTCCTTCAAAAAAATCCAAAATGGAGCTACCATAAATCCAGCAATTCCACTACTGGGTATCCATCCAAACAAAATGAAAACACAAATCTAAAAAGATAAACGCACCCCTATGTTCAATGCAGCATAACCGACAATAGCCAAGACACGGAAACAACCTAAACGTCCACTGATGGATGAATGGAGAAAGATGTGGTATATATGTATAATGCAATACTATTCAGAGATGGATGGATGGATGGATGGATGGATGGATGGAAGGAAGGAAGGAAGGAAGGAAGGAAGGAAGGAAGGAAGGAAGGAAGGACGAAGGAAGGAAGGGAGGTGGGAGGGAAGAAGAGAGGGGGAGGGAGGGGGAAGGAAGGAGAAAAAAGAAATCTTATCATTTGTGACAACATGAATGGACCTTTTAGGGCATTATGGTAAATGAAATAAGTCAGAAAGAGAAAAACAAACATGACATGATTTCACTTATTTGTGGAATATTAAAAAACAAAACAATAAAAACAAAGCAAAACCCAGAATCATAGATAGAAAAAATTAGTATTTGCCACAGAAGAGATGAATAGGTAATGAAATTGGGGAAGAAATTAAGAAGCACAAACTTCCAGGTATAAAATATGTAAGTCATGAGAATGTAATGTACGTAGCGAATATAAAAAATATTACATTAACTTTTTCAGGTGACAGATGGTAACTAGACTTATTGTGGTGACCATTTCACAACGTTAACAAATGTCAAATCACTATGTTGTACAGCTGTAATTAATACTGAATGTCAATTATACCTCAATAAATAAAAAAAAATAACAGCAATGAGTTTTACCAGATTTGATAATAACTTTTCATCTCCTACCCATTTGCCACTCAAAACTCACTTGCTTTCTTAGGAAGTCCTTTTCCTTAATATGCTATTAGTAGGAATCACAATTACATATCATTTCTGAGTAAGAAGGCTCTGATCACAGAAAAAGGACCAGCATTGACTGTGGAAAGTAGGGTAGTTCCCTACCCCCTCATCTCTAACAACATAGCAGCCTCTTTCAATAAAATTTATTCTTACAAACATATCACACGACAGAAAACTCAAAAGGCACTAAATAAAGAGTATTAGTGAAGTATGTCTCATTCGCACCCCTGCCCGTCAGATGCCCAGATCCCCTGTTAAAAGCAGCCACTATTACCAGTTCTTGTAGATTTTTTCCCTGAGGTACACCCTGTTTTAAAATACATCTATCCTCCAAACCTCAGCACTCCCTAGCCTGCCTGCACACTTTATTTTTCTAACATTATCTATTATTTACTATTATATACTTATTTTATTCTTGCCCCACTCCTACCCCACAACAAGAATAAAAGCTATATTCCCAGAGCATTGAACAATCGGTTGAACATAATGGAATCGTTACAAGTATTTGTTGAATAAGTTAATAACCTCATCATTACAAATGCTAGTAAAAAGCAAGTTATCTATTCTTTACAAAAATACTGATGCTTTTCCAAAAACGTAAAAAAACTACAGAAACACTGCACTCTGCTTAGGGAGCTAAGTCAGCTTAAGAGTATCTAAAATTGCAAACACTCAATATTGCCCATTACTTAAGATTATAAATTTTACAGTGGCTTTCTACATAAAAGGAAGTCTACTTAAACACACCCTTCCAACTACTTTCCCTTGAGATTTTTTTGAAAATGAGATGTCTTCACCAAGTCTATCTACGGGAGTAAAATTTTAAACGGTAACATGCAATCTCAGAAACACTCAAAAGGTAATTTGCTACACAATTTTTTTCAGAATAAAGTATAAATACATTATAAATAAAAACATGACGAATAAGTATGGGAAGAGGGGCACCTGCGTGGCTCAGCTGGCTGGGTGTCTGACTCTTGGTTTCAGCTCAGGTCATGATCTCAGTATTGTGAAACTGAGCCCCACTATGCACTCTGCTCAGCCTGGAGTCCGCTTGGGATTCTTTCCCTCTTCCGCTCCCTCCGTCTCTACTCCTCCCCCACTCGTCTCTACTCCTCCCCCACTGCCATGTGCCTGCACACCTACACACTCCCACGCTCTCTCTCTCTAAAATAAAATCCTTAAGAAAACAAAAAAGAGTAAGTATGGGTAGAAATCTTAACACATGTGCAGAAAGACATGTTATAGTCTTTCTACAACATTGTTTCAAATAGTGAAATAACTAAATAATAGTTAAAACAATATTGGCAAAAACATGAATGTCCATCTTAGAGACTATTAAGTATGCTGTATCTATCAAGTACAATATTAAGCTATCCAAAAGAATGATATAATTCGACACATGCTAATATGGTACAATCTAGAAGATACAGATCACAAGAAGCTGAACGGTGTGTATAGTACATAACCAAAGGCGTATTGTTTAAATATCTGTTTATGGAATGAATAAGCCACAGGGATGAAAGGTACAGCACAGGGAATATACTCTATGGTACTATAATAGCACTGTACGGTGACAGCTGGTAGCTACACTTGTGGCGTTTAGAGAACAAAGTATAGAGTTGTCAAATTACTCTCTTGTATACCCAAAACTAATGTAACATTGTGCGTCAAGTATAATTCAATTTAAAAAATTAAAATTTGGGCGCCTGGCTGGCTCAGTCAGGACAGCATGAGACTCTTGATCTCAGGGTTGTAACTTCGAGCCCAACCTGGCTGTGGAGATTACATACATACAAGCATACATACATAAATATTAAAAATTAAAAAATGAATTAATGTGTAACTGTTAAGCACAATATAATACGGAAGAATAACCCCCAACAAAAAAACCTGGTCACAGACTGCTGCAGGGTAAGAGAACTATGAACTGGGGCATAAGAAGATCTACTTTTCACTGTAAATCATTTCAAACTGCTTGAATTTTTACCATATGAATATTATTTTTTCAAAATAGAGGGGGAAATTACAGAATAAAATTGAAAAGAAACTTTACTTGAAATATGCGAAGATAATGGTCATCTCTGATATCTATTAGGCATGAAGGCTAAAGTTAGATCAATCTCATTAATCTCATTTCAACTATTAACTTATATATACAATTTAAATTCAAATTTACATCTAAGTTGGACAGATGAATAAATACTTTTGGATCATGAAAGGACTCATGACACCTCAGAAAAATCCCAACACAAAAATAAATAGCAACACAATGACATATTACTCTAACCTTCAAACAACAAGAAGCTAACAATACCTTAATGGTGAAGTATTGTACACATTTCCCCCATGTCAGGAAAAAGGCAAGGATGTGTACTATTCACATTTACTCAGCATTATACTGGAAATTCTAGCTGATGAAATTAAGCAAGAAAAGCAAAATAAATATCCTAAAGATTAGAAATA
Source organism: Ursus arctos (assembly GCF_023065955.2). Taxonomy (NCBI): domain Eukaryota; kingdom Metazoa; phylum Chordata; class Mammalia; order Carnivora; family Ursidae; genus Ursus; species Ursus arctos. Next base: position 31,545,602 of record NW_026622997.1, on the reverse strand, counting down.
AAAAAATAAATCTATCATTATTTATAGATGACATGACATGCCTGGATACATTAAAAACATGCAAAGGAATCTATAATATTACCATTAGCAAGTGAATCTGGCAAGGTCTCTGACTGTAAGATCAACTCCAAAATTTTATTTCTATATTTGAAACAACAATCAGGCAAATAATAAAATTTAATACAGGAGGAGCATCTGGGTAGCTCAGTAGGTTAAGCGTCTGCCCCCAGCTCAGGTCAGGATCCCAGGGTCCTGCATCAGGCTCCCTGCTCAGCGGGGAGTCTGCTTCTTCCTCTGCCCGCCCCCCCCCCACTCATGCTCATGCGTGTGTACATCCGTTCTCTCTCTCTCTCTCAAAAATAAATAAAATCTCTTTTAAAAAAATTTAAATCAGGAGTATTTACTAGCACCAAAAAAAATGAAACACCAAAAAATAAATCTAAAAGATGTATAGGGCTGCTACACTGAAGATTATAAAACAACAGTGAAATTAAAGAAGATTTATATAAATGGAGGTATACACTATGCTCATGTTTGGAAGCCTCAATATGGTAAAGTGACAGCTCTCTCCAAATTGATCTACAGAGTCAAAAGGATTTCAATCAAAACCCCAGCAGATTTTTTAAATCTAAAATTTATATTCTAAAATTTATATGGAATTGCAAAGAATGAAGAATAGCTAAGACAATCTTAAAGAACAACAAAGCTGGGGGCGCCTGGGTGGCACAGCGGTTAAGCGTCTGCCTTCGGCTCAGGGCGTGATCCTGGCGTTATGGGATCGAGCCCCACATCAGGCTCCTCTCTGTGAGCCTGCTTCTTCCTCTCCCACTCCCCCTGCTTGTGTTCCCTCTCTCGCTGGCTGTCACTATCTCTGTCAAATAAATAAATAAAATCTTTAAAAAAAAAAAAAAAAAGAACAACAAAGCTGGAGGACCTACACTACCAAATATTGAAACTTCTCCAAAAGTTATGGCAATAAATACAGCGTGTCATTGGTGCAGAGATAGAGCAGAAGAATCCAGAAACAGACCTACACATACTTGGTCACCTGATTTAAGACAAAAAGATACCAGAACAAATCACTGGGGAGAAATTACCTTTTCAATAAATAGTGTTAGGTCAACTTGATATCCATACGGAAAAAATGAGCTTTGACCTTTACCTCACATCACATCCAAATGTGCACAGCAGACTCAAATGCGAAATGTAAAACAATAAAGCAAGAAAAACAAAAGGTGGAGTTATCTTTCTTTTTATAACCATTTTTTTTTTAAGTTTATTTATTTCTTCAGTAATCTCTACATTCAATGTGGGACTCAAATTCAAGACCTGGAGATCAAGAGTCACATGTTCTTCTAACTGAGCCAGCCAGCCACCCCAAAACAGAGTATCTTTATAAGTTTGGAGTAGGCAAAAATTCCTTAAACACGGAAGCACTGATCACATAAAACAATGATAAGCTGTAATTCATTAAAATTAAGAACTTCTGTCCATCGAAACACTAAGAGAATGCAAAGTAAACCACAGACTGGAAGAAGATAGTTACAGTTCATCTATATAAGTGGTGTGTGTGTCCATGGGTATGCATGTGATATATACTACCCTATAATTAAAGAATTCCTGTAAATCAGTAAGACAACTGACATCCAAGTTTAAAATGGACAAAACACCTGAACAGGCACTTTAAAAATGTGGATACCTATGTTGTCAATAAGCAAATGCAGAACTGCTCAACATCATTAGACATCAGAGAATGCAAATTAAAATCATAATATAATACTAACAGGATGGCTAAAATCAAAAAGACTGAAAATATCCAAATATTGACAAAGGTGTAGAATACTGGAATTCTTTTTTTTTTTTTTATTTATTTGATAGAGAGAAAGCCCAGCCAGAGAGGGAACATAAGTAGGGGGAGTGGGAGAGGGAGAAGCAGGCTTCCCGCCAAGCAGGGAGCCCAATGCAGGGCTCGATCCCAGAACGCTGGGATCATGACCTGGGCCAAAGGCAGACGCTTAACGACTGAGCCACCCAGGCACCCAGAACACTGGAATTCTAATACTGTTGCTGGTAAACTGGTATAGTCACCATGGAAAGAGCTAAGTGTACATAACCTATGACTTACCAATTCCCTTCTATGTATATACCCAAGAGAACCGAGACTGGAGTTCTAACAAGAAACATGTGAAGCGATGTTCATAACAGTATAATTCATAACAAAGATTGAAAGTAACTCAAATGTACACCTACAGGAGAACAAATATATATAGACTTTTATATTCACAGAATGGAATGAGAACTGCTACCATAAGCAACCACAAAGATGGACCTTTCAGACATAATTCTGAGGAAAAGAAACTAGACACAAAAAAGAACCTATTCTACTTAATATGTTGTATGAAACAAGTAAAACTCAATTTGTGGTGACAGAAATTAAAACGGTGGTTACCTATAGAGGCAGCTTTGCCTAGGACAGGGCAAGGAGGAGCCTACAGGGCCCTAAAAATGTTATCTGGATCTAGATGGTGATTTCAATGACATACAGATACAAATATGGAGCCCTGAAAATGCACTGAGTTGTAACTATAACATCACATACCTTACTACAGGTAAGTCATATCTAAATTTTAAAAGAGGATATATTACAAACAGTATTATAGCAACAAATCTGAAAAGTAGATAAATTTCGAGGGAAAAAAACTTGCTAAAACCGAGAGTAACTAGAAAATCTAACCAAATCCTGTAACTAATAAAGAAAATAAATACATAATTTAAATTCTTCCAATAAAGAAAGCTTCAAACTCAGATGGCTTTACTGGCAATCTATACAGAATTAAGAATAAGTCAGTAATAAACACTTAACTGAGAATGGAAAGAGAAAAACACTTGTCTATTCCTTTGATGACGCTAGCATAACCTTAATGCCAAAACCCAACAAATGCATTACAATAAGTAAATAAACAAACAAAAAGAAGTAAAAATTATAGACCAGGCTCATTCATGAATGTAGATGCAATAAATATAAGCAAAATTTAGCAAACCAAATAAGCAATAAAAGAACACTATAGCACAATAAAGTGGGTTTACTCTGGGAATCTCAGGCTGGTTTAACACCCCAAACATCGATGTAATATACTGCATTAAGAAAATAAAGGAGAAAAACAGTGCATCCCAACAAATGGAGAAAAATTAGAAAAAAATTACATACACCCATGATTTTTCAAAATTCATTTAAGAATAGAAGTGAACTTCCTTAGTCAGAAAAAGGATACTATAAAAAAAATTTTCAGATAAAGCCAACAGGGAACATCAAACAATGGTGAAAAACTGAAAGCTTTCTGTTTTGGAACAAAATAAAACAAGTAAAACTGTTACTACGACATTTATATATCTATTCAAATATATACAAGACAACCCAGTCAGTGCAATAAAAAAGTGAAACAAGTAAAAGGTACAAGAATTTAAAAGACAGAAATAAACTAATTCATAGAGTAAATGACTATAGAAGTAGAAAATATGTACAAGAAACTATTCTGAGGGGCACCTGGGTGGTTCAATAAATTAAGCACCTGACTTCAGCTCAGGTCATGCTCTCTGGGTCCTAGGACTGAGCCCAGTATCTGGCTTCCTGCTCAGAAGGGAGTCTGCCCCATTCTCTCTCTCTCTCTCTCTCTCTCTACCCCCCACCCCTCCCCACCACTCATTCTATCTAATAAACAAATAAAACCTTAAAAAAAAAACTATTCTGAAAACCATAAAATGTAGTTGATAAAAATTTAAGAAAACCTAAATAAATGAAGATACCATGTTTATGGTTGAAAAATGCAATAAAAACAGTTCTTCCCAGATCTAAAATTATCAATGCAATCCCAATCAAAATTCCAATCAATTTTTATAAGAAAATTAACAAACTGATTCTAAAATCTATATGGAAATTCAAAGAACCAAAAATAGCCAAATCAATCTTGAAGAAAAACAAAGCTTGATGACTTATTCTATCAGATATCAAAACTCTCTGTAAACTGCAAAACTATAGTAGTAACTAAACAGTTGGGTCTAGAACAAGTACAGACAAACCAATATATTAGAATAGAAAATCCAGAACAAACCACATGCATGGACATTTGATTTATAAGGAAGGTACTACTGCACAGCAGTCATGGAAAGAGGATTTTTTTTTTCAATAAATAAATGGTGCAGGCCCATTAAATATCTATATGGAACAAAATGAACCTTGATGCCTACCTCATATCATATAAACAAATTAGTTCCAGGTGGATTACAGATCTAACTGTGAAAGACAAAACAACAAAGCTCAGAAATGATAACAGAAGAAAAATGCCCTCATGTCCTCTAAACAGAGGAAGGTTTTTTAGAAGTCATAAAGCACTAATCATAAAGAAATACTACACTGGAATCCACTAAAATTATCTTTTCATTCATAAGAATATCTCTTCGTTGACAGACACAACAGAGTTAAAAAGGCAAACCACAGATTAAGAAAAACTATCTGTAGCACACATAACTTAAAATACAAAATGTACAGAACTCCTACAAATCAATGAGGAAAAGACAAACCAAAAGAAAAAGGGGCTAAATTCTTTTTTTAAGTTTTTTTATGCTTCAAAAAAAGGGTATTTTTAATTTTTAAAAATAATGCAGTAATCAGGGAAATGAAAATTAAATCATAAGATATGACCCTATCAAGAGAATAGTATCAAAAAGAACCACAATAACAAGTGTCAACGAGAATGTGCAGCAACTAGAACCCATATGGTACAACTGTGGAAAGTAATTTGACATCATCTATTCAAATAGGCAATATAGAAACTTCTATCTTGGCATAGGTTTTAGCACTCCTAGTTATACACTCAAGAGAAACACATGCTCAGGTACAAGACATGTACACACATGTTCATGGTCAACAACCCAAATGTCCTTCAACACTAGAATGGATAAATACACTGGCATGTTCCTACAATGGAACAGCATACAGAATGAAAATGAATGAAATACACTACATCCAACAATGCAGACATATCTCCAAATATTGATTAAAAGAAACCGGACTTGAGAGAGGGTACAAAACGAGCTTCTGGGATAGAGCAAATGATCTATTTTGCATTCTGGGCAGGGGTTACACAAGAATTCAATTTGTGACAGTTTACGAAAATGTACACATCAGTGGTGTACAATTTTCTGTATATATCCTATACGTAATTTCACACACAAAAAATGAAAAAAAAAAAAAAAGGATGAAGACTTCCACTTTTGACCAAGACAGAGTACCAAGAATCAAATATACCCTCCCACCTCAAACAACAAAGGTTCTTAAAACAAAGGTTCTCAAGAAAATAAAGGTCATCAGAAATGAAAGTCACATCAGAAAATGAAGGTCACTGATCACCGAAAGACCATAGACAAATAAAATGAGCTTCTGATTTCTCCATTTTACTGAAAGGAGAGTGTATGCAGGCCACAGCCAAGGACATAAGAACTAAGAGGGCCAAGGCAGCTAGAGTTTTCAGTGCAGTAACAAGAAAGAAGACAGCTACACAGAAAGAGAACTCTGAAGATCTGCAGAGGGTCCTCTTTGAATATTTAGCTGAGTACTTACCAGTGTATTCATGTGAAGAGGAGACAAGAACCACAGAAGGATTAGAAGGAACAACAGCTACTGCTCACACAGGCCTGGAACAATGTATGCTCCCATCAGTCAGAATGGAAACCTCAAAATTCATAGGACAGTGCTTAGAAAGGTTTTGAATCAGTAGTGGAGTTAAGTGGTGAATGTTAAATTAAACGCTGATCTGGTACAGCCTAAAAACAGCTTAAAAGATATGAAATGATCAAACTCTTTCAACGAAACTGAACTGCACTCAAAGCAAAGCTCAAGAATATTTACAAGAATACAAAATATCCATCATCCAACCAGGTAAAATTAACAATGTCTGGTATGTAATAAAAAATTACATATGAAAAAAAAATTACATATGAAATAGGAAGATCAGTAGGAGAAGGAAGGGAAGAATGAAGGGGGGGTAAACAGAAGGGGGAATGAACCATAAGAGACTGTGGACTCTGGGAAACAAACTGAGGGCTTCAGAGGGGAGGGGTGGGGGGTTGGGATAGGCCCGTGATGGGTATTAAGGAGGGCACATATTGCATGGTGCACTGGGTGCTATACGCAAACAATGAATCATGAAACTTTACATCAAAAACTAAGGATATACTGTATGGTGACTAACATAATAAAAAATTATTATAAAAAAATTACAATAAGTATGCAAAGAACAAGAAAATATGACCCATAAACATTAAAAATCAAAGCATTCAAAACCAATCCAGAATAGATGCAGATGACAGAATCAGTAGCTGACAACAATAAAACAATTATTACAACTGCATTCTATGGGGAGCCTGGGTGGCTCAGTCGGTTGAGCAACCAACTCTTCATCTTGGTCATGAGTTCAAAGCCCCAGCTCGTTTAAAAAAAAAAAAATTAGAACAATTATTACAACTGCATTCCATTTTGTTCAAAAAGTTAAGTAAGGGCTTGGAAGATGTAAAGATGAACCAAACTGAACTCCTAGTGATGTAAACTATACTGTCCTGAGATGAAAAATACACTGGGTAGAATTATAGCAGAGCAGACCCTGCAGAAGAAAAGATAAACCTGAAGACCTCGCAAAACTTGAAGACCTCGTAAAAGTAAATACAAAGAAAGGGGGAAAATGAAGAAAGAAAAAGAACAAGATACGTGTAAGAAAACTTCAAAAGGCTTACTATATGTGTAACTGGACTCTATGAAAGGAAAGGAGGGAAACAAATATATTTGAGGAAATAAGAGCAGGAACATTTTAAAATTTTATTAAAACTATAAACCTGTTGATCTATAAAGCTCAAAGAACCAAACTCAAAACTACACCAAGATTGTTTAAAACCACTGGTAACAAAACAAAACAAAACAAAACAAAATCTTAGAAATAACCAGGGAAAAAAAGACCCAGGAGAAAGATAAAAACCGAGTTCTCACTGGAAACAACGCAAGCTAAAAGGCAGTGAAGCAGTATCTCTAGAGTACTAAAACTAAAACAAAAAACAGCCTGTCAATCTAAAATTCAATACTCAGCAAAAATATATTCCCAAAATGAAGGAGAAATAGACCTTTTCATACGTACAAAAAACAAAGGAATTTCACACCAGAAGACCTGCACCCAAAAAAAAAAAAAAAAAAAGAAGTTAAAGCAAGCATTTCAAGGAGAAAGAAAATGACATCAAATGGAAATACAGACCTACACAAAAGAATAAAGAGTATGGAACAATGACTATGTGAATAAACTTTTTTTAATAAGCCTTTTTCTCCTAATTATTCATACTTCTTTGAACAAATTTTAAAGCACAAAAAACATACTATAGATTTTATAACATATGAAGAAGTAAAAGTACATGGGAACAATAACTTAAGTTCAAGAGATGAACAACAGAAGGTGCTTTCACATACATGAATTTTCTAGTATCAATTTAAGGCAGACTACCATAAGATAAAAATAACCACTAAAATAACAATAAAAAGTTATACCTGGCTGCCTTTTATCACGTTGAGAAAGTTCCCCTCTTCTAGCTTATTGAGTATTTTTATCATCAAATGGTATTAGATTTTATCAAATGCTTTTTCTGACTCTACTGAGATGACATGTGATTTTTTTATTCTACTGATATACATTACTTAATTTCAGATGTTAAAACAGTATTACGCTCCTGACATAATCCCACTTAGTCATGTTATGTAATTCGTTTTACATGTTACTAGTATTTAGTTGATTTTTACATCCACATTCCAAGAAACATAACTATTCTGTTTTCCTGTGTATCTTTGGTTTTGATACCTAGGTTAATAGTGGCTTCATAAAAAATAGTTGGGAAGTGCTCCTTCCTATTCTTTTTTTTTTTCCTTAAGGATTTGTAAAGAATTGGTATTAACTATTTAATTTTTCTTTAAATCTTCTTTAGATAAATGTTTGTTAATTTTGTTGATCCTTTCAAAGAACCAGCTTTTGGTTTCACTGATTTCTTCTACTATTTTCTGTTCTCTATTTCATTAACTTCTACTCTATGTTTCCTTCTTTCCATTTGCTTTAGGTTTAGTTTGCTCTTCTTCTTCCACTGTCTTAAGTGGAAAGGCTAGAGTACTGACTTGAGAGCTCTGTCTCTCTCAGTATAGGCATTTACAGCTATAAATTTCCCTGTAAACACTATTTCAGCTGTACCCCATACATTGTGATATGTTCTGTCTTCATTTTCATTCATCTCAAAGTATTTTCTGATTTTAATTTCCTCTTTGACCCACTGGTTGTTTAGCAGTGTGTTGTTTAATTTCCATATACGGGTGAATTTCCCAAATTTCTTCCTGCCATTGACCTCTAATGTCATTCTTTGGTAGGAAAATATAATTTGTATGATTTCTAGCCTTTTAAACTTACTGGGTTTGTTTTACCACCTAGCATAAGGTCTACCCTAGAGAAACCCATGTGTACTTGAGAATAATGTATATTCTGCTATTTGCTGAAGAATTCTATAAATGTCTGGTAGTGTTAATTGGTGTATAGTGTTGTTCAAGTCTTCTGTTTCCTGGTTTACCTTCTGTCTAGCTGTTCTAAACATCACCGAAAGTGAGGTTTTGAAGTTATTATTGTTGAATTGTCTATTTCTCCCTTCCCTCCTGCTTCATGTATTTTAGTGCTCTATTATGTGGAAATAACAGAAACGCCCAAAAACTGAGGAATGGATGAACAAAATGTATATATCCATTCAGTAGAATATGTGGCCATAAAAAGGAAGCAAGCATCATGCATGCTAAAAGGCAGAGGAACCTTAGAAACACTATACTAAGTTTAAAAAGCCAGTCACAAAAAGAGCAGATACTATGATTCATTTCTGTGAACCTTTTTAATGAATTTCCAGAAGAGGGAAATCTGTAGAGACAGAAAGCGGATTCGTGGCTGCCGAGGACTGCAGGGGAGGGAAGAAGAGGAGTTGGCAGGGAGTGAGAACTAAAGCATACATAGCTCTATTTGTGGTGATGCAAACATTTGCTTGGTTACTGTAACACTTTGTTTTCCAGAATTCTGACAAAGTTAGTTCTGACAATTTCTTGCTTGTTTTTCAATGTTTCTGGAGAGGGACAAGTGTTTAGCATTGCTTGCTCCACCATTTGGGCTGAAGTCACTCATGGGTTTACTTTTAAGATATTAAGCTGGGAGGAACTATCAAGAAAGTTTAAGCTGTCTCAAAATAAAAAGTGAACTTAGAATAACTTCTGGGGCGCCTGGGTGGCTCAGTCATTAAGCGTCTGCCTTCAGCTCAGGGCATGATCCCAGAGTGCTGGGACCGAGCCCCACATCAGGCTCCTCTACTGGGAGCCTGCTTCTTCCTCTCCCACTCCCCCTGCTTGTGTTCCCTCTCTCACTGGCTGTCTCTGTGTCAAATAAATAAATAAATAAAATCTTTTAAAAAAAATAAAATAGAAGGATCATTCACCACAATCAAATAGGATTCCTATAAAAAAAAGAGTAACTTCTGCTATTTGGTATGTTGATGCTCAAATTCTCAGATCAACAAGAACTCCAGAACACCAGGACTACACTTACCTTAAAAGGAAGTAAACTGATAAAACCACCTCCCCCTGTGAATCAGCAAAAATTAAACTAATCTCAAGGTATTAATTTAGCCATACTACTTGTGCTTTGGACACCTTTTACTATCAGAGTACTTCCTGAGACTTACTATTAATGATAATAATACATGTGAACTACATTTGTGAAATCTTTTAGAGCATTCATAATCTAACTCATTCCATACAACCACCCAACAAGACAGAATGACAGAGCAGGTATTACAAAAAAGGCAACTATGTCTCAGAGGGGCACGCATCTTTACACACCAGCAGCCGGTATGAGAGTCAGGAGGAGAGGCAATGGAAGCTCACGGTCTTCCATTCAACCTGAACCCCGCCTCTATGGATTCCCAGAAGTCCACATAAGAGCAATCAGGGATTACCCATTACCTCAAATTCAGTAACAGTCAACACTTTAAGGACTCAAACTGAGGTGTTATTTTAAAACCAAAAAGTAAAAACACATATTCATAAGCTGTTAACAGGGAAAGGATTTATAGATGCCCATGTGGGGGCGCCTGGGTGGCTCAGGCGTTGAGCGTCTGCCTTCGGCTCAGGGCGTGATCCCGGGATCGGGATCGAGCCACATGTCGGGCTCCTCCGCTGGGAGCCCGCTTCTTCCTCTCCCACTCCCCCTGCTGTGTTCCCTCCTTCACTGGCTGTCTATCTGTCAATAAATAAATAAAATCTTTTTTAAAAAATAAATAAATAAATAAATGCCCATGTGTACATTCTCATTCAAAATTACTAATTCCCGACTGGTTCCAGCAAAGCAATGCTTGTGTGTGTTGTCAGCTGGGATAAGAATACAAGAGGAACTAAAACAATTCTTGCTATTATTCGCAGCTTCATGTACTTTTTAAATTCCTGCTTTATCCTATCTAAAACTAAGAAGTGAGTGCCAAATGCAAGCAGTAACATAACAAACTACAAGGCTTAGTTGTTCAAACGAAGGATCATGAGAAATACCCTAATGATGATGAATGGAACATGTCTTAACATGCCAAACCATTTCACTTTTCTAACAGAGCTGCAAAAGTAATCAGAATAAAATCAGATCACTACTTAAAATATACAGTGTAGGGAGGCCTGGGTGGCACAGCGGTTAAAGCGTCTGCCTTCGGCTCAGGGCGTGATCCCGGCGTTGTGGGATCGAGCCCCACATCAGGCTCCTCTGCTATGAGCCTGCTTCTTCCTCTCCCACTCCCCCTGCTTGTGTTCCCTCTCTCACTGGCTGTCTCTATCTCTGTCAAATAAATAAATAAAATCTTTAAAAAAAATATATATATATATATACAGTGTAGCTTCTAAAAATGAAGCATAGGTTTGAAAATAGTAAAAATATATATTTTACAATAAAGGTTATATCAACAAGAATACATTTTCTATTTTTTTTAAGATTATTTATTTATTTATTCAACAGAGATAGAGACAGCCAGTGAGAGAGGGAACAGAAGCAGGGGGAGTGGGAGAGGAAGAAGCAGGCTCATAGCGGAGGAACCTGATGTGGGGCTCGATCCCATAACACTGGGATCACGCCCTGAGCCGAAGGCAGACGCTTAACCGCTGTGCCACCCAGACACCCCTACATTTTCTATTTTTTTCAAGTCTAGCTGGTTACTGAATGATGGTTCAAATCAAATATACTCTAGCCAGCAGGCAAGTATTATTTATATAGCAGTAATGCCCTGTGGTAAATTCCAGATTCACCAAGAGGGGCCCGTAGTCCAATATCAAAGACACTGAATCTCAAAGGCATTCATTATTTTCTTCTCTCCTTCCTATGCCTTTCTTTTTTTTTTTTTTTTTTAAGATTTTATTTATTTATTCGACAGAGATAGAGACAGCCAGCGAGAGAGGGAACACAAGCAGGGGGAGTGGGAGAGGAAGAAGCAGGCTCATAGCAGAGGAGCCTGATGTGGGGCTCGATCCCAGAACGCCGGGATCACGCCCTGAGCTGAAGGCAGACGCTTAACCGCTGTGCCACCCAGGCGCCCCTCCTATGGCTTTCTTAACTGTAACACAAGAAAGAAGTTCAATGCCTGAACTTCTCAGAGTGACCTCTCTTCTTGGTATGGTAAATACTGTTGGTTACACACCCAATCTTCACCCACTTCATACCCTCTTCACTACAAAACCCCCATTTTCTTTTGGTGACCCTGAGCATAGCACAAGGGGAGAAATCAAGATTGCTCTACCAGTATGGCATCCATTGTTCCTCTCTGCCAACAACTGACATGAATACGGCTATGTGACTCAGTTGTGGCAAATGAAATATGAAGGGAGGTTTCTGGAAATACAAGGTGGCAGAAGAGTTACCGGGAATAATTTTATTTCCTAATAATATAGAAGACAGCACAGAGAAAGAGGTTCCTTTTTTCTCCTCCTTCCTCCCTGTTTCAGACATCCTCATGTGAAGGGGCACACCTGGAACTGCTGCTGCCATTTTATAAACGAAACGGGAAGGGAACTGCAGAGTTGCTGAACCCACCCTAGAACCAGAGATTCCAGACTTTTTGTTAAGTGAAATAATAAACGTCTGCGCAGTACGCAAAGGGAGGCCAATGGACTGCTGCTAGTCTGCAAAGTGTGTGTTGATAGCCCACAACAAGAATAATGCCTGAGAGCAGGCATTCAGAAACTTTACAGCAATTTTATATTCCCACATTTTTACTGTATTTTACAAAATAAAACTCTGAAATGAATTGAAACTAAAAAACAAAAAAACAAAAACAAAAAAAACGGTCCTTCACCACACTGTGGAAAAGCATTTGTCTAAGCCACTTTTAGTTGGGTATTAAGTTACTTGCAGCCAAAACCATCCAGGGACTCAGCAACATCGAAGAGAAAGTAGGGTCTGCAAGTCCTCTCATAGCCTCACCCATTTTAAGAGTAACCTTTCTGCAAATAACATACCAGGTGAATTTAAACAAAAACAGAAATGAGTATCATTTGGAGAATTGCATTCTGGTCTCTCATGTAATCATTTATTTCTAAGGATCCCAGAGCACTATGGAAAAGGAAAAAGGGAAGACATGTAAGAAAATTCAATGCATATACAATCCAAGTGACATGAAAAAATTAAGCTCTAAACGAATAAAGCACAGATGACTGAATCATTATGCATTCCTACTGATGCCATAATTATACAACTACATTTCAGACATTAATTCTCTTTAGAATATAATGTTACCTAACTTCAAACTAGCTCAGAGCTCAGTTGAGCTGATCCGTTACAGTATCACACTGAGTCATGTAACATTCAAACTTGCCAGGCTGGCTTTAAATAAAGTTAAACCATGCATAATGCAAAAATGTTTTTTAACCCGTCTATTAAAACTTTCTTCTGAACACAATAACCAGAAACTTGAATCATACTCTGATATGATGAAGCTGAAACACATATTAAAAATACAGAGCTGCAGACTTAGAATAAAAGTACTTACCAGGAAGATGTAGCACAAGGAAAGATCCTAACTTATGGTTCCACCATATGGGGGTTTTTTTTCCCTACTTAGTAAATTAGGAAAGTGCATAGGAAAAAAAAAAAAGTCTATGAATGCCTTCTTAGGACAGTCACAAATGACAGACGAGAACATACGAGTAGAAATCTCAACACAATGAAAAGCCCAACTGCACTTGAGATAGCATGACTTTAAAAATGTGTTTGCAAAGACCATTTGTTTTTCAAAAGGCTATCCACTGATTTTCTCGAGGAATAATCCACATTCTGTAATCAGCAGCTAAAAGAGCTTGTCCCGAAATTATGGGTATAGTTAACAAACTACTTAACTGTCTAATAATATTCACTCTCGCTGATTAAATGCTTAACTACTAAAGAAGCAAACCCTATTTTTTGGCAAAAAAATGTACATATGGTATACTTATGAAATCTGCATCTTACACCAAATAAAGTTCTCCAATCCAAACAGAAACAAAACTAAAAAACAATTTTAAATTTAAATTGCTTGGACTTGAAATATGCCACAGATAAGATTCTGTCATCAAGAAATATAATTTAAAGTGAGTTTTTTCTTTTTAAATTTATTCTCAACACCAGAAGTCCCAACTTGATGTCTTTTCTCAAACTATACATTAAGGTTATTTAACATGTTTAAAAATATATATTTCTTTTAATAATCCTGATATAAAGCAAATGCTTTAGTTGGAACAAAGTACTGATGATTTTTAAAGAAGAAAGTTATGATGATTACACATGTAATATAAAATTCTTACACATGCCAAAATAATAAATGCGATTCTTTTAAACTGAGAAGCAGTTCTCACGTACTTTTACGAGAGAATTACTTCCATTACTCTGCAATTTCACTGCTTCCAAATCCAAGAACAAAATTTATACCTAGAATGACATTTAAAAGGGGCATGTTTCACCATATCACCACACTTCCTACCTCATTAGAATACTTCATATACTTTATAATTTTCATTAAGTTACCAGATTAAAGAACAGAAGCATGATGTACAACCAAGAGCTTCTTGATTATAACATCATAACATGAAATTCTTACTCGTAACATATACATGGATATTCATGTGCATGTACACTAAGCCACCTTAAGTTTTTTTTTTTTAAGGTAATGGCTTTACTGACCAAAAGTGTGCTGAACCTAAAACTGCTCTACAATAAAGTCTTAAAAAAATATGAAAAACAAAAACAAAACATTTGCTCAGCTGCTTCTGCTCAGAATTATACATTTTTCCCCCTTTCCTTTTTTTTTTTAAACAAATAAACCATATGCCCAATTAAGTCCTATCTTTTCAAGAAGCAATCTCAAGGAAGCTGTTCTTAACACTGAAGCAGTTACTCAAAAACAATGTTAGAATTCTTCAAAACTGTCTTCAGATCTACACTTATAAACCACAGGAAGGAATTAACATATGTGTAGGCCAACTGCAAACCAAGCACTGAGACTCTTCACTTATTCTCACACCAATCCTGCAAGGTGGATATGCTCCTGGTTTTAGAAAGAAGGAAACCAAGGTCAGGCAAGTCCTGTGCCTGCAAAGTCCCTGGACACACCTCTGGTTCCTTTCACTGTTCTACAGTTACCTCAACAGTGAACTTAAATATTCAACTTGATGGTCATCAACTCTTTCTTTCCAATCTTGTCTCTCAAACACTTGGTTTTTTTTGTTTGTTTGTTTTTAAAGATTTTATTTATTTGACAGAAACAGCCAGCGAGAGAGGGAACACAGGCAGGGGGAGTGGGAGAGGAAGAAGCAGGCTCCCAGCAGAGGAGCCTGATGTGGAGCTCGATCCCAGGACCCTGGGATCGCGCCCTGAGCCGAAGGCAGACACTTAACGACTGCACCACCCAGGAGCCCCATCAAACATCTGTTATTATACCCCATCTCCCAAAGACCTATCCAAGCTCCAAGAAATGACAGGCCACCATAAAGAGCAGTCAGAGCAATGTTCTTCAGCACCTCAAGACCGACTCAAGAAAGAGACACCAAGACATCCTGAGCAACGGTGGCACTGTTCGAATAATTAAAGAAGCTCAAAGCAAGAATTCTGAAAAACCACCATGTGTATATCTGCCTTAGAAGGCTTGTAAAGAGGCTCCTGGGTGGCTCAGTCAGCTAAGCATCTGTCTTTGGCTCAGGTCCTGAGATCTAGTCCTACATCTGGCTCTCTGCTCAGCGGGGAGACCGCTTCTCTCTCTCCCTCTGCCCCTCCCCATCATCCCTTTGCTGTCTCTAGCTGTCTCTCTCTCTCAACTAAACGAAACCTTAAAAAAAAAAAAAAAAAAGTAGAAGGCTTATAAAAACAAAGATTTACTTGTATCCCAGAAATGGAATTTGAAGGTGAAGGGAAAACAAAGATGTAGTCAAAATTCCTTCCCAAAAATTCACAGCACGGACTTGGAAACTACTACTATCTGGAAAAGCTGAAGTGAATGAGCCATAATAAATGTTCTCTAAGAAACAGCAGCTTGAGGAACCCACTGGTAATTTTTTTCTCCATTCACATCTCTTAAATAGAAAAATGCTGAGTGACATCACTGCATACTTGAATGACCCTATTATCTAATTTGCTTGTTGATAATCTTGCCTTCCCAATTAATATTTAGAGTAGGAGATAAATGGTACAAACGAGAGACTTGCACAGGTATCTTGTTCTACAGCCTGAGGTCACACTGGAATTTCATTCTAGCAATCTCTCAAAGGATATGAAACCCTACCCCATGCGATACTTTTGTAAATCAAGACATACTTCAGGGGCGCCTGGGTGGCTCAGTCGTTAAGTGTCTGCCTTCAGCTCAGGGCGTGATCCCAGAGTCCTGGGATCGAGCCCCACATCAGGCTCCTCCGCTGGGAGCCTGCTTCTTCCTCCCCCACTCCTCCTGCCTGTGTTCCCTCTCTGGCTGGCTGTCTCTCTGTCAAATAAATAAATACAATATTAAAAAAAAAAAAGACATACTTCATTTTCAATCACTTGTAAAGCCCTGATTGGTCCCAACAATATCAAAATCATACCAAACTACCACCCACTTTTATGTGATCAGATTCAAAATTACAGAAGCTTCATACACATATAGCAACCTCTAGACATCCTTCTACCTACACAAGTTCTTAAGGCCCTGGAGCTCTTAGTCATCCAAATTTTCTTTCACAATGACTGCCTGTCACCTTTAGAACCCCTAGCTAAGGGTTCCCAGGCCTGGAAAATCTCCAGAACATCAAGAATTACCTAGGTGGGTGGGGACAGGGAAACTAGACAACAAAAGGGATATACTATTTAGGTATGGGTTTAAGATTTTATTTATTTATTTGAGAGAGAGGGAGCCCATGCACACATGCATGTGCGGGAAGGGGCAAGCAGAGAGGGACAAGCAGACTCCCCGCTGATCCCAGAACCCAAGACAGGCTTCGATACCAGGACCCTGAGATCATGACCTAAGCAGAAGTCAGATGCTTAATTAACTGAGACACCCAGGCGCCCCCTCCAAGGGATAGATCTCTGAAGACTTAACTATTTAAGAACATTTGGCAAACTAAACGCATTTGTAATCTGAGTATTTTCCATACTGTCAAGAGAAAAAAAAAGAGAGAGAGTGAGAGACAGTTAAGACATATAGGAAGGGGGGGATAGAGAAATTAAGAACAGAAAAATCCAATTCTCTTCACAGTGACAAAAAAATACTGCTGATACAATGGGATAAAATTACCCTGCCATTCATTCACCCTCAAGATGTGCTTCTGTCCACTACTTAGACTATTTGTGACCCACGTTATTGATGTATTAACTGGGACTATAATATGTTTTAAATATAATCATCGACTGGGTAAGTACTAGTGAAACATTAAACAACCACTGAGGGACCCCTGGGTGGCTCCACAGCTTAAGCATCTGCCTTCTGCTTGGGTCATGATCCCAGGGTCCTGGGATCGAGTCAGACACCCATCTCCCTGCTCAGCTGGGAGCCTGCTCCTCCCTCTGCCTGCCTTCCCCCTGCTTGTGCACTCTCTCTCTGACAATTTTTTTTTAATGATTTTTTTTTTTTAAAGATTTTATTTATTTATTTATTCGACAGAGATAGAGACAGCCAGCGAGAGAGGGAACACAAGCAGGGGGAGTGGGAGAGGAAGAAGCAGGCTCATAGTGGAAGAGCCTGATGTGGGGCTCGATCCCGGATCGCCAGGATCACGCCCTGAGCCGAAGGCAGACGCTTGACCGCTGTGCCACCCAGGCGCCCCATTAATGATTTTTTATTATATTATGTTAGTCACCATACAGTACATCCCCGGTTTCCGATGTAAGGCTCGATGTCTCTGACAATTTTTTAAAACATTCTTTAATAAAACCACCATTTAAAAAAAAACCAAAGGGGCACATGGGTGGCTCAGTCGGTTAAGTGTCTGCCTTCAGCTCAGGTCATGACCCCAGGGTCACAGGATAGAGTCCCACACATTGGGCTCCCTGCTCAGCAGGGAGCCTACTTCTCCCTCTCTTGCTCCCCCTGCTTGTGCTCTGTCTCTCTCTCTCTGTCAAATAAATAAGTAAAATCTTTAAAAAAAAAAAAAAAAGATTAGATTAAATTGAAATTTTTAAAAAAACAAAAACAACTACCACTGAAATGTCCTGAGCAGAAGTAAATGTTTGGGGGGGGGGGGATTTCCCAGAGTCCCGCAATGAACAAATACAGAGACACAGGGGATTTCTGCTAAGAAATCCCAAAAGAACTGGCCAACTACTCCTTGTTCTTCATCTTTTTTTTTTAAGTGACAATACTTTTATTTTTTTTATGATTTTATTACCTTTAACTAATCTCTACACCCAACATGGGGCTCACGCTCAAAACCCCAAGATCAAGAGTTGCAAGCTCTACCAACTAAGCCAGCCAGGCTCCCCTCCTAGTCTTCATCTTTGTATAAAGTCCGGCCCAAGAATGGGGCTGATCCAGTCCTGGGTAAAGATAAACTCCCCACGCTAAACTAGAATGAGGATGGGGCTGGTGCACAGACCAGTGAGGTTGGGGGAGTCTCTGGATTACACAAGAGTTAACGTTCATTTCTGCATTCCTCCTCCAGTGGACAAGTATAGCAGCAGGGACTGACCCCTAGGACTGGAAAACATACCTTAGAACGCAATGCTTCATTCAGGCATCAGAGGAACCCTAGGCCTGAGAGCCCTGACCTTAACAAGTATCCGACCCTTGGGCAAAGGGAAAGTCTCTATCATGCTTCTGGTCTGATCACTGCATACCACCACCCCACCCCCTCCCACCTCACCAATAAACAGAACCTGAAGAGCCTAAGGTTAAGTGCTTACTGGCCACTCCATACTGTAAGAGAGGAAACAAGAAACCACTGCTAGTCTGAACAACTTTAAACATTTTTACTTAATTCAGCATTATTAAACCCATGGCCATTTTTGGTCCTATTTCAGAAGCAGTTGGATTACTTTAATGACAGACACAAAGAGTAATATTTTTGTTAACAATGGCCCTAAAGTAAAATCCCCTCCCACCAGCCCCATACCCAGGGCCTAACCGCATGACTGCCCTGTCATTGAAAAGCACCCTAATGTCACAGCTATCTCTACACTGACCATGCTTTAGAGAAACTGGAAAATTCAACACTGGGGACATTCTACTGAAACACCAGTGAAATTAAATTGGCTATTAGGAAGTAAAAAGAACAAAACTGTCCTGATGCAGACCACTTGCTATGCCCTGTACCCCAGTGGCCTGTAGTCTTCATGTGATTATATGGGGATCTTTTTGAACTTCTTGTACTTTTTAACAGTATACTATCACCCAGAAGAATAATTTTTTTAAGTACATTTGTTGAAATTCTAAATACAAACAGTCTTCAACTCCACTCCTGCCTCCACCCCCATCCCTTGCTCTCTCAATACCAAATCTTGCTCTCTCAACACCAAATCTTTCTATTCACACCCTAAGCAGGCAGGAACAAAAATCTCTATAAAGGTTCCAAAGACTTAAAATTCTTGTTTTCACCGCTTAGTGGTCTATTGCTATGTTCAAAACCCTGTATAGCAGGTACCTTTTAGCTAAGGAGATCTGAAAACAACAAAGCCCCAGCAGCCCAGCTGTTTTCTTTTCTAATTATTGAAAGGGGAACCTGTGGAGGGATTAAAGATTTAGCCTTGCCCCAGAGCTAACAGCCTCGCTCTACCAACAATCCTATCTCTCACTGGCCTGAGCAGAAAGGTAGAACAGGCAATCAAATCTAGATCTCTGGCATGACTTTATAGGACATTAATAATGACCCTGACAGTCTAGCCAACCACCCACCAGCTCTTTAATTTAAAGGCCATCCTAATCCCAGCCCTCCCTTACACACTCCTCTGTGATGCACTAACATACAACAGTGGGGTATCTAATAATGAACTTTTCAAAACACATATGATAGAAAAGTAATTTACGATGTAGAACTATATAGCTTTAAAAAAAAACTTCTATTATTAAACACATACTCCATGGAAGATGTTTATAAAGAACAAAACATACCTGAAAAACTAAACTCTGAATCAATGATTTTTGGGAATATTTTCTCAAAACCTATAATACAGACTTTTTAATTCCTTTTAAAATTTTTAGTTCGGAGGAGCTATCTCATCCCAGAGAATTTTTCCAGCTTGATCTTCAATTCCAAGTAGCTCATTCAAGTCAACTCCAGAACATCTCTAGTGAATAGATTCTCACTGAACTCCTTTAGCAAGTTATTCCATTGTCTGACTGACCTCAGTCAGGTAAAATTTTAGCAGGAGATTAGAACATTTTTCTTTTTCAGTTTCACAACAAAGTAGTTTTTAGATCAAAAAGAATTGCTGCAGCATCCCTGCTGACACAATAGGATAAAGCAAAGAAGAAAAGCACTGGTTAATACCATTCAGCTACTGTAGAGTTTATTTCTAAAGCTGTGAATATAGTTTTGAAATATGAAGCTTAAAGTAACATGGACAGCCAGAGTATATGGTTTTTGTTGCTACATTTTTTTTTAAATTAAATCCTTTAATGGCTATTTCGTCCATTCACCTTTCTTTTAATACCAAGAAAGAGGAAAAGAAAAACATTTCATGTTAGTAAATGCTTTATTGACCTAACTCTTATCTGAACAAAAATGACCCATATCTTCACAACTTCTAAAAGCTTGTGGATTTTTTTAAGTCCAATATACAAAACATCACATGCAAAGATTTTTGCTTTTAATCCTTAAAATACAGCCAGGCAGCTAACACTAATGGTCTGTCCCCATGCATAGCCTACTACACAACCCCCTCAAAAAGTTCTAAACTGACAACTTCCAGCTACCCTAAAAATAATACAATATTTAGTTCAAAAGAATTAAATATCAAAGATATGGGGTTATATGTGCTCTTTAGTTTTCATACCCAAACTCACATTCTTTTTTCTTTTTTTTCTTTTTTTTTTTTTTTTTTAAGATTTTATTTATTTGACAGAGAGACACAGCAAGAGAGGGAACACAAGCAGGGGCCGTGGGAGAGGGAGAAGCAGGCTTCCCGATGAGCAGGGAGCCCGATGCGAGGCTCGATCCCAGGACCCTGGCATCATGACCTGAGCCGAAGACAGACGCTTAACGACTGAGCCACCCAGGCGCCCCCCCAAACTCACATTCTTAAAGGATCTATATACCATGCAAAATAATGTGTTCTACCAATAATGAGTTAATTATGACCCATATTAAGATTAAAAAGCATGTTCATTCATCCACTTCATTTAGTTATTTGAATACTCTTAAAATATTCACTAAAAACAGGCAAAACAAAGCTTCAGACACACACACTTAAGTACCCTTGATTATGCAGTTAATTCATTCAGTTGGATTCTGGTACATGGATATATACCTATATATTTGTTAGTTACACACAGAAAAAAGCTCCTTTTAATAGCCACAAGAAATCATCACCCCTACTGTGCAAATCCAGGAGGGTATCAAAGATATTAAAGGTGGTTCCATTCAATCCTCCCACTCTCTAATCAATCCCGCCACCTGCACCTCCCCCAAAAAAACCTCTTCTGCATTTGGAATGAAAATTAGAAGTGGAACAGAAGCCTGTTTCTGCTTCACCAAAGATCTATGAAACATCCTACCACACACAAAGATAATTTTGAGCGAACTGGCCCGAACCTGTTCTCTCTTTGCCATTCTATCCCACTCCCCCTTGCAATTCCACCAAGGTGTACTTTGTTAGGAACACAAAGGTGGTCACAGGGGTTTGAATGAAGAAAAGTTCTTCAGGCTGGTAGTCAACCACACGTGGTCTGGGCATGATAGGATTCCCTCTGAAGTTCTTTACTCTCAACTGTGACCAACAAGGAAGCATGCTCCAGGATCAACAATGCTAAATCAATCCATCAAACCCTGTCTGTAGGATTAGTTCAAAGAGCTGAGAAAGGGTTATATGGAGCAGTCAGTGCTCCCGGAGCGAAAACTGAGACACTTTCCTAGCTATTTAAGAACCTCATCAGGAAAACTGGAGACTGAGTACTACCTACGCAATGAATGAAGCAAATTTGCCTTTATACCTCTCACTCCATCTCTGTGATTATCAAGTGTCTCTTCCTCGCCACTCTGAGAAACCTAACCAATCAGCAGTACAAATCCTTTTCAGAAAGTAAACTAATTCCCAACCTAACAGCCTGAAGTTGCTTCCTTTCTCTTATGTCTCCAGTTTCAAAGAAAATCTACACAACCAAGAACCAAGGAAATGAATTTCAATGGTAATCTGAGATTCACATTAAATATCTACAGAATAACAAGGGAGAACGCTACACTGAGAATTTTTCCCCTCACGAACATAAGGAATATACCCCAATGGAAGAAATGCTTCCAAATGAGAAGTGGTATGATCTGCCCATCCTCAGGATAAACAAAGAAAATCACCACTTTATTTCCATTGAAGAAATGATGACACATTATCAAGAATGTCTTAAGGGGCACCTGGCTGGCTCAGATGGAAGTGCATGGGACTCCTGAACTCAGGGTCATGAGTTTAAGCCCCATGTTGGGCTTAGAAATTACTAAAAATAAATTTTAAAATAAACTTTTAAAAAAATGCCTTTAAAATATATTATTCAACACTTATACAAAATTCTCCAGTCCTCTTTTATGTGCATACATAAAGTGCTTGCATAAATATATGAACATTAAAACCCAGGATCCATGTGTCACTCAAGGACATGATTGCTGCAGGCACAGAATTAATTAATACATTTCTAGAGTTTCCACAATGGAGCAGGAATACTTTCAAAGCAAGAATTTAATAAATATGCACAAAAAATAACTAAACATCTAAAATAACTAATTTTAATAAGCCAATGTATATGTAGGTATATCTTAATCTCAGAAACAAGAGAATGCAATGACCACCCCATTCCAAGCCAAAGGGGACACACAGATCTATACAATAATCTCCTCACATCATTATGTGCATAAGAGGCTCACTGCTCTTTCTACCACACTCCAAAATGACCTCTGCCTCTACAACATTAAACAACATTAAGACACACACCGTAACTGACTGTTGTTCTTTACAGACCTTTGGGGTTGATGTGACTGACCAGAATTACAACTATCTCATTACCTCCTCAAAAGAACCACAGATCATTTCAACTACATGAACAAATATAAGAACTGTTGCACATAAAATATTTTCCAAAAATATAGCTTTTAATATACAACAGGGACAGGACCCTTCCTCTTCTGTATTTTCTTCTATACATTATCAGCACAGTCTGGAAGTGCCTGTTTTAAACCCTTTCTAGACTGACTTGTTTTGCTGTAATGCTGACTGAGATGCCTTCTCTTACCAATAACACAAAAAGTTCTTTCACCTATTCAGTAGCTATTTGTAACTCTACTTAGCTTATACCAAGAAATTATAATAAAGAATGTTATATCTACTGAAGTTGAAGGTAGAAACAAAGCACCCATAGGATTCTAAAAGTTGTCAGGGAAATAAAGAACAAAGCTGGGATAATTAGTAACCTGAACTGATATCATTTCTGCTGTGCATTCCCCATCAGTATCTTAGCACAACTTCAAAAAACCAGTAGCCTTTATCTCCTTCCTCGCCTTTTCCTATTAGTTCACCTATGCAAAACGAGCAATTTCCCAAATTTTCAAGTAGTAAAAAACTTCCTTTCAAATGAAACCTTACAGACAACATGAATATAAAATTGCAAATAAGTGTTCTATGGTAAATACACTTTCAAAGTTCAAGTGTAAAGCCTTCACATATTATAAAATCTACTACCAAATATACAAGGTTAATTTGATTAACATACACTGAAATCAAGGGTTATGAGTAAGAATCATATATGCAAAGTAAATATTATACAAACAGGAACTGACATATAGATGGAAATCAAGAAAATCCTGATTCACACATAGACGTTGCTAACAGTTTAAAAGATTGATTTTTATTTTAAACAGATTACCTCAGAGCCTTGGGATGCTTTTTAAACAGATGGCAAAAAGAAAAAAACAAATTTTGAGATCTGCACAAAAAATACCTACTATAATAGCAACAATGCATTAGTAGCTGCTGATATATTAAAACTGAGTTTACTTTTAAAATAAAATTCTTTTAAAAGATTTTTATTTTTTAAGTAATCTCTATACCCAAAGTGGGGCTCAAACTCAAAACCCTGAGATCAAGAGTCACAAGCTCCTCTGACTGAGCCAGCCAGGAGCCCCTAAAATAAAATTCATTTTTTTTCCCTTAAAGATTTATTTATTTATTTGAGATAAAGAGTACAAGTGGGGGGAGGCAGAGGGAGAGGGAGAAGTAGGCTCCCCACTGAGCAGGGATCCCAATGTGGGGCTCAATCCCAGGACCCTGGGGTCGTGACCTGAGCCAAAGGCAGACACTTAACCTACTGAGCCACCCAGGCACCCCCAAAATAAAATTCCTAATAAATGTTTATGAAAGCCTTAAAAGCACCTCCACAGACTAAGCAACTATTTCAAATCACTATTCTAAGCCAGTTCTTACTATATCATAACATTGTTAAGTCTAACCCACCTCCCAGGAACATCTCCAATTAAGCTGGGGTGAGGGGAAGGGTGTCTATTCTTTCTAAAATTAAAAATAGAATAATGGTTATTTGAACCTGAAATCTAAATATGTCTGGTAAATCAGTATAAACTGTTGTCCCTCATATTCAAAGATAAAACTGATGACTGTTCCTACAGTGAATCTACAGAGTCCACAAGATTAGCCATCTCACCTAAAGATGCACCTAGCAAGTTTTGGGGAGCTGGTAAATCCTGCAAGTATCATCTCTGCCCCGATCAACAAAATACAGGCAGCTGACCAAGTCCAGGCTACCCCACCTGATTTTTAATGATCAAAAGCTAAGAATGACGTTATGGATTGAACTATGCCCCCCGCCCGCAAACAAAAAAATATTTTGAAGTCCTAACTCCCAATATCTCACAATGTGACCTAATTTAGATACAGGGTCTTTACAGAGGTAATCAAGTTAAAATGAGGTAGTGACAGTGGACACTAATCCAGTAGGACTGGGAAATCTATACACAAAGACAGACATGTACCCAGAGAAGACAATGCAGAGACAGAAAGATGGCCACCTACAAGCCAATAAGGCAGGCTGGAACAGATCCTTCCCTTACTAAGAAGCAACCAACCCTGCCAATACCTTGATTTCTGGCTTCTATCCTACAGAATCCTGAGGCAATAAATCTGTTATTTAAACCACTCAAGTTGTGGTACTTTCTTACAGCAGCCCTAGCAGACCAATACAAGTGGTTTTTACATTTTGAAGTGATTGGGGGGGAAAATCAAAAAATATTATTTTGTAACATGCTAAAATTATATGAATTCACATTTCAGTATTGATAAGTATTATGTAATAATAATTATTCACCTATGTATTGCCTATGACTGCTTTTGTGCTGCAATGGCAGAATTGAGTAGCTGCAATAAAAGTCCCTAAATTATCAACTGTCTAGCTCTTTACAGAAAAGTTTCCTAATCTGAGAATAACTACCTGTCACAAAGCATCACACCGCACAGTGAAGATGGACCCCAAGAAGGTCAATCTCTTACCATTTTGTTACCACCTCCTTTCAGCTGCCTTCAGTATCCTGCTTTTCTTCTGAAAATCAGCTGTCATATCTACTTTCCAAGGTTACTGTGTGTACATCAAATGAGTGCTAAATATAAATGCCTCATTAAGCTACAAAATATAATAAACATACAAATTATAAAATTCTACCCACATTGGACATAAACAAGCTGTAACAAACAATTTTAAGGTCAAAAACTTACATAACTCCTAGACCATGAACCTGATAAGCCCACCAATGTCAGCAGAATTTATGTGACTGATAAAACTAGATAAAATACCTCATACAACTGTCAATGACAGATCCAAGAATTATAACCACATAAATGATTCCACTAAAATTCAGTAAGCCTAAGAAAGCAAACAAGTGTTATATATGAATTAAGGCTGTGTTTACCTTTTATTATCAAACTACCAATTTGTCGATCAAACACTAAGGGGCTAGCACATGGCAAGAATGATAAATTGTGTTTGCAATAACTCTTTGATTTCAATTTCCTAGAAGCTAAAACCTCCTAATATTTGTTCATTTAAAAAAACAATTAGGTACCACTGCTTTCGTCAATTGTCTGGCACTATCTACTACAGTTGAACAAAAGGTCATACCCTATGACCCAGTAATTCAATTACTCATACATACCCAATGTAAGTGCATACATATGTACACCAAAAGACTTGAAGAATGTTCACGCACCACTTTTTTACAACAGGCCCAAAATGGAAATAATCCCAAAACCCATTTACAGTAGAAGAGGATAAATGGATTATAGTAAATTCACACAATGAAATGCTTTTTGCAACAAGAATGAACAAACTACTCCTACATACAACATGGAATAATCTCACATAGACACCAGACAAAAAGCAAAATACATGAATAATATCGGTTATAAAAGTTCAATAACAGGCACTAGAAGATGGGAGACTGGCTACTTTAGAGGAGGAGTTGGAAGCAGTGATTGACTAAGGATATGCAGGGGGCTTCTGAAGTGCTGGTAATGCTCTATTTCTCTCTGTAAGTCCCGTTCAATTTGTAATAGCATCCTGAGCTGGAGAGTTACAATTGGTGCGGGTGTGTGTATGTGTATGATGTATCATACTCCAGTAAAATGGTTAAACAAAATACTAAGTTCCACTTCCAGGAGGTGCTTCCTAAGATTACTGGAAATGGAACATAATGTGCCCTTACTGGATCAACTGTCCCAAACCTAACTGTAAACTCTGGACAAAATTAAAAGACAACGGAAAGCAATCAAAGCAGACAAGACACTACAGGGAAGTTAATGGAAAAAGGAAAAGCACAGAGGAAATTTTTTCTTTTGTTGTTTTGTTTTAAAGATTGTATTTATTTATTTATTTCACAGAGAAAGAGACAGCCAGCGAGAGAAGGGAACACAAGCAGGGGGAGTGGGAGAAGAAGAAGCAGGCTTCCAGCGGAGCAGGAACCCTGATGCAGGGCTCGATCCCAGGACCCTAGGATCAGGCCCTGAGCCGAAAGCACATGCTTAACGACTGAGCCACCCAGGCACCCCTTTTCTTCTGTTTTTTGTTTTTTTTTAATGGCTTTTTGCCAGGAGGCGGCCCAGCTAAGCACTGTTCAGTAACAGAGTTTGAACAGAAACCACACTCTGAACTGGCACGAAGAACCAGAGGACAGAGTTCTTAGTGATTCCATCAGGTGGGAATTGAGGGATAAAATCAAGGAAAAAAGCCACAAAGGGGATAGTCCAAAGTCTACATGTAAACTTGGCCCGAAATCTCCAGCTGATCCCTGAAAGAAGCATGTGTGAAATAGACTATAAGCATCCCAGGTAAGACTAAAAACTGAATACAGATTTAAGCCGCTGACCACAGGGAAACTGATTTGGAGCTCGAGCCTATCCTACTAAAACAAAGTCAGTCAACATTCTTTGGAGGTACACCATAGACCCAAAATCTTTATAATAAATTGTTCATCATGTCCAACATGCAATTCTGAATTACTAAACATTCAAAAAACAGGAAAACGTGGCCCAGAAAAAAGACAACCAAAAGAAACCAACACCAAGACAATCTGGATGTTATTGGTAGAGGAGGATTTTTAATCTTCACCAAGGTTTCTGTAATGTTAACATCTTATGTAACCCCCACAGAGCTATAAAAACCAGGAAATTAATGATAAAATACTATTAACTATTTTACAAACCTTATGTAAATTCTGTCCATCAATTCACTAATGTCCTTTTTCTGGCCCAACTTTCAATCCAAGACCCCACAATGCATTTAGTGGTCATGTATTGTGAGACTCCTCCAACCTGATATATAATTAATTCCTTGTCATTTACAGACAAGAATTTTAAAAGCTGCTACTTAAAACCATGCTAAAGGACTGAGGAAAATATGATCATAACAAATAGGAAATATCAAAAGATATTTAAAAGAGAAATAGAAACTACAAAAAGAATCAAATGGAAATTCTGGATTGAGAAATACAACATCCAAAACAAAAACATCCACTGAATGCAGACTACCAATAGCAGAAGTGTTGTTACTAAATAATCTATCAGAGTTGCTAACTTGGGAAACAAACAGGTGAGCCCTGGAGCGCTGCCTCAGCCAACTGCTCCATCCTAGGGAATCCCGAGGGGGCTGGAGGAGAGAGCATAGCTCCCGGCTCTGTTTACCAACAATGCTGTGGAACAAACCCAAATAAACTCATCCCGAGAAGTTTATAACTCAAGAGAGGACGATTTAGAAAAAAGAAAGGGAGAAATTTATTTTGGGTGCTGGCAGCTGGGGAGGTAGCAGGCTCAAGCCCTAACAACCGACCTCTCTGCCCACAAAATGGACACTTAGAGGTTTACAGGAGAGGTTCTGGGGGTTCGTGCAAGAAAGCAGGCAGAGGGTACGTGATCACGGGTGGGGTCAGTACGAGTATCATGGGTAAGGAAGGGGACATGCAGGGTGTGGTCTTCTGGGCATTCTACTGCTAGCAGGGCTTTTGCGGTCTGACAGCTGGGATGTTCGTGGTCATTCCAAAATATCTTCACCAATGCCTCCAGAAAGAGTAAGAAATAAGCACAATGGGTTTTACTTAGAACCTGAATTAAACAGTCTTGCCTTTCCTGTCTGTTTCTGGTTTTAACTTTTAGGGTCTATAGTTGAGCAAGAGGGCTTGCTAATAGAGTCAGTACACCTGAAGATCAATGGCAATTATCTAACCCAAAAAAGAGAGGAAAAAACAACAATTAAAAAACTGAACAGTCGTGTGTGATATGTAATACAAAATCAAAGATCTAAACGTATGTGTAAGTACAACTGTAGTCCCATAATCAGCAATGAGAGAGAATGGAACAGAAAAAAATTTCAAAGAAATAATGGCTGAATATTTCCCAAATGTAATATAAAATGGAAACGTGCAGATTACGGGAGCTCAGTGAACCATGAGCAGGACAAACAGAAAGAAAATACCTACGCACATCACAGTCAAACTGCCAACAACCAAAAACAAAATTATTAAAACAACCAGATAAAGTGACAAATCACATGTAAGAAAACAATAATATGAATTACTGGTGAATTCTTGTAAAAAATAATGGAGGCCAAAAGACAGGAGAAGGGCATTTTTTAAGTGCTAAAAGAAAAAAACTCTTGACAACCCAGAATTCTATATTCAGCAAAAATATCCTTCAAGAATGAAGACAAAATAAAAATATTTTCAGCAAAACAAAAGCTAAGAGAATTCAATCACCAGCAAACCTACACTATAAGAAATACTAAAGGAGGGACAGCACTTGGGTTGCTTAGTCGGTTGAGTATCTGACTCTTGATTTCATGATCTCAGGGCACTCAGCGGAGAATCTGCTTGGGAGTCTCTCTTTCCCTCTCCCTCTACCCCCTCCCCCCCCACACACACACTAGTGTTCTCCCTAAGTAAATCTTAAAAAAAAGAAAAGAAAGAAATACTAAAGGAAGTTTACTTAGCAGAAGGCAAATAATACAAGATGAAAATTCTGATCATCAAAACAAAAAACGAAAAATGAAAAACAAAATGTTAAATATAAAATATAAAACATAAATAAAAATAATATAAAAAATATAAACAAAAATACAAAATTTCATATTTACCCACATATTCTCTTACTTTCTTAAAACATGCATGACTTTTAAAAAAGGAATAGCACACTCCTAACCAACAGGTCAAAAAAGAATTCACAAAAAAATTAAAAAATACTTTGAGATGAATGCAAATGAAAACCTAACGTATCAAAAGTTCTGAGATACAGCCAGATCAATTCTCAGAGGAAAAAGGATAACTGTAACTAACTATAATAAAAAAGGAAAAAGATCAAAAAGGAAAAAAAAAGGAACTATCTCAAATCTATATAACCTAATCTTTCACCTTAAGACACAAAAAAGAACAGCAAATGAAACTAAACCCGAAGTAAACGGAAGGAAGGAAATATAATGATTAGAGCAAAACCAAGGCAGTAGAGAAAAGAAAAACAACGGAGAAAATCAACAAATCAAAAAGTCATTCCTTGAAGAGGCTTTTTTTTTTTTTAATGTCAAACTTTAGCTAAATGACCAAGTAAAGAGAATAATCAAATTGCTAAAATCAGGAATGAAAGTGGGACATCACTACCCACCTTACAGAAATAAAATGGATTATAAGGGAATACTAATTCAGAAAAACTCTATGCCAACAAGTTAGGTAATCTAGATGAAATGGGCCAATCCCCAGAAAGATACTAACTACCCAAACCAACACAAGAAGAAAAAAAAAAAACCCTAAAACTTGATCTACCAAGTAAAAAAGACAAACTTCTTTCCCAGAGAAAAGCCAGGCCCAAATGACTTCACTGATGAATTCTACCAAATATTTTAAAAATACTACCAATTCTTCATAAACTTTTCTCCCCAAAAAATAGAAGAGAACATATCCCAACTCATGCTATGAGGCCAGCATCACCCTGAGCCCGAAATTAAGTGAAGACATCGAAATGAAAGAAAACTACAGCTAATATCCATATTGCTACAAATACAAAGATCTTCAATAAAATACTGGCAAACCAAATCCACCAAAAAACCATAATACACTATGACAAACTGGGATTTATCCCAGGACAGCAACATTTAACACTTAAAAATCAATTCATGTAAATACACCATATTAATAGACTAAAGGACAAAACCATACAATCTCAATAGACAAAGGAAAAGTAGAGGAAAAAACAATTATAAGAAATTATAATTTCTAACAAAAGCCAACATTCTTTCATGATAAAAATTTCTAACAAAAGCCAACACTCTTTCATGATAAAAACTCAACAAGGTAAATGCAGACGGGAACTTCCTCACTCTGATAAGCGGCATCTATGAAAAACCCACAGCTAACATCACATTTAGTGTTAAAGTACTAAATACTTTCTCCCTCACATCAGGAACTGTGGGAGGATAAATAATGATTACCAAAAAATACCCAAATCGTAATCCCCAGAACCTGTGAACATGTTACTTTACAAGGCAAAAGGAAATTTGCAGATATGATTAAGGATCTTGAGATGAGCAGATTATCTGGGTAGGCCCAATATAATCATCCCAGTGTCATTTGTTGAAAAGACTATTCATTCCCCCATTGAACTGTCCTGGCACTCTAGTCAAAGATTAACTGAACGTAAATGAGCAGGTTTAGTTTGGGATTCTGAATTCCAGCGACCATATATGTATCTGCTACTACCATACTGTCTTAATCACTATAGCTTTTTAGTATGTTTTGAAATCAGGAGGTGTGAGTCATCCAGTTTTGTTACTATTGTTTTTTTCAAGATTGTTTTGGCTGTCTGGGTCCCCTGAAACTCATTTATAAATGAGTTTTTGGATCTGCTTGTCAATCTCTTCAAAAAGCCAGTCAGATTTTGATAAGATCAGTTTGGAGAGTTTTGCCTTCTTAGCATTTCTGTCTTCCAATTTCACTAATTTGGTTCTTTAATTTCTCTCAGTGATGCTGTACAGTTTCACTGTACAAGTCTTAGAACTACTTTTGTTAAATTTATACCCAAACGTTTTATTGATCTTAATGTTATAAATGGAATTATGTTCATAATTTCACTTTCTGTTCATTACTAGTGTGTTGAAAGAGTTGACCCTTGGACCAAATGGGTTTGAACTGCATGGGTCCACTTAAATGTAGATTTTTTTTTTAATAAATACAACATAGTACTGTAAATGTATTTTCTCATGACTTTTTTAACATTTTATTTGTATTATTGTAAGAGTACACTATATAAAGCAGATACAGAATATGTGCTAAATGAATGTTATGTTATCAGCAAGGCTTCCAGTCAACAACAGGCAATTAGTAGTTAAGTTCTGGGGAAGTCAAAAGTCACATGTGGATTTCTGACTGCATGGGGGGTGGGCACTCCTACCTCCACGTTGTCTGAGGGTCAATTGTACGTCTATTTGATGTTGAGTTTGTCCTGTGACCTTGCTGAATTAGTTGTAATAGTATTTTAGTGGATTTCTTGGGATTTACAAGATCACAAATGAGATTAGAAAAGGCTTTGAAATGAATCAAAATAAAAATACAATATACCCAAATTTGTGGAATATGGCTAAAGAAGTACTGAAAGAAAAACGTCTGCTTTTAAATGACAATATCTGAAAAGAAAGGTATCTAATGTCCTAAGAGTCTGCCCCAAGAAGCAAAAAAAACCTGATCAGAAAGGAAATAAAAATAGGAGCAGAGGCACCTGGCTGGTTCAGTCAGGTGGAACATGTGACTCTTGATCTTGGGGGTCATGAGTTCAAGCCCCATGTTGGGCACAGAGATTACCTTAAAAAAAATTTTTTTAATAAAAATAGGAGCAAAAATCAGTAAGAAAAATAGACAACAAAGAAAATGAATAAAGAAAAAACTGGGCTTTTTTTTTTTAAAGATTAACAAAATTGACAAATACCTATTAGCAGTATCAGAAACAGGAAATATCAGTACAGACCCTACATGTGTTAAATGAATATAATGAACAACTTTATGCCAATAAATTCAACAAATTCTGTGAGAAATAACTGTATAAAACTGATATAACACAGGCTAAAATATCCTAATAACCCTAACTCTACTAAAAAAATTGATATCCTCATCAAATCAATTCTCACAAAGAAAACTACAGACCAAGATGGATTCACTGGCTAATTCCCTCAAATACTTAAGGAATAACTAATCCCAGATGAATATCATAATGTTATGATATATAGTGACCAAACAAGGTTTATCCCAGGAATATAAGGTTGTTTCAACATTAAACAACTCATCATCATTCATACTACATCACTGCAGAAGAGATCTCTTCATTACAAAAATCTAATAATGTCCTTCATTTTCTCAAATTCTTTGGTGGCTCCCCATACCTACATAAGAGACAGAAACCTTAATATGGCATGGAAGGATCCTTTCATAACCCTGCTCCTGCATACACCCACATCTCTGGCTATCAAACTCCAATATGCAACCCACAAACCCGCTACAGTGGCCACACCTTGTGCCTTAAGATATGCCACTCCCCGCCTTCCTTCCACTCACAAATTCCAAATATCCACCTGAGCTGAGTTCCTCGGAAAGCCTTCCTGACTTGGTCAGATTGATTTTATTACTCCTCTCTCTACATTCTCGCTGCATTGTTTGTTAACCCTCAATGTAACAGATATTACCATTATTTCTTTTTTTTTTTCTCTCTATTCAACTATCACTCCTACAGGACAGGGAACAGATCTTTTTACAATATGAACAGAATTTTAAAAAGCTATTTATCTGAGATACTGGTGCACTCACATCATTTCACTAGATGCAGAAAAATCATTTGCCTAAAGTCAATATACATTTGTGGGACGCCTGGGTGGCTCAGTCAGTTAAGGGTCTGCCTTCAACTCAGGTCATGATCCCAGGGTCCTGGGTCTGAGTCCCACATCACGCTCCTTGCTCAGCAGGGAGCCTGCTTCTCCCTCTCCCTGCTGCTCCCCCTGCTTGTGCTCTCTTTTTCTCCCTCTGACAAATAAATAAAATCTTTAAAAAACAATACAAATAATAAAAAATTTTAAAAGGCCGATATACATTTGTGAAGCAAAAAAATCAGCAAATTAAGAATTAAAATAAATTTCTTCAAGCTAAAAAAGTCATCTAAGAAAAATCTACAACGTATCTGACTTCCAAATAGCACTAACCTCAGTAACAATATTCAGCATGTATATGTGCTTATTTATCTCTCACTGGTCCTCACAACAGCCTTGTTAAAAAAAAAAAAAAAAAAGTAGGGAGCCATTATTGTATTGTTCCATTGGTCTAAGACCAACTCTGAGTCAGAAATACTAAATCACATACCTAAGTAAGAAAGCCAGTACTAGAATCCAATCTTTGACCTAAAGTACTTTTCCACTACAGTATGCCATCTCTTATCACCAGGCTCATTTCACAACAAACAATTAGCCTCTACCACAAACCATACTTTGGTATCCCTGTCAAAGACTGAGTGCTGCTGGTCCCTGGTGTGGCAATTCTTAAAGTTTTCTAGTAATGCCACTGGTTTAGGTAACTATAGCAAATAGTAAGATACTCAAACAATGATTATATTTCATTAATTGATAAGATAGGACAAGTAACACTAACATGGAATAAATAATTCTAAAACCCACATTAAAAAGAACCTCAAATCCCCCTTCCTCAGAATGGCTGTGACAAAGGAAAGAGCACAACCACTGGTCTGTACTCTCTCCCTTTATACGTCTGAAATGCAGGAGAGAAACAGATAATTCAAGGCCGCCTTTAAATTTGTATCTCCAATCCACTACCCATCAATGCCTTAATTGAGCAACTTAACAGAGAAACCAGAGTGACATGGCCACTTTGAGTTTCTGATTCCTAAGAATCTTCCGTGCAGGAAAACACGAATGCTGCCTTAACACCTTGCCATCTGTGATACGCCCACAGCCAGCGAGTTCCACAATGAGGCTGGACTTGCTGCTTTCGTGCACAACATGCACTTCACTTCAAAGCACACAGGGAAATCCAACTCTCTTGAAATAGTCTATTAACAGAACTACAAAAAAATTTTTTTCTTTAAAGTAGCTTTGCCAACCAGCTGCCTATAGGCCAGTCATGTCTATGCATCCTCTTTCGTGTTTTTGTGTTCCCTAAAGGTGAACATTCGGCTCTGAGTCATCATTTATCCAGGACAAAACATTAAACAATTAAGATAAAATAAGCCTTCTCCATAAATGCAGCTGTCTTTGGTGTGAGCATCCAGGTTCTCATACAGGAACCCGTATGTTTCATGATAACACAGTGCCCTTTATACACAAGCTCCTAAAAGGCTTGGTGAATTTTTTATCTGACCTTACTACTGTTGAAAGTCAGTGACCACAGAGGTATCTCTCACTGACATTTACAGTGACTGAAGTAAAAATAAGGACATCTTTTCTTCAAGAGACACAGAAAACTCAAAGTTCACTGGATAATACACTACCAAGAAGAGTGCACCAGTATCTCAGATAAATAGCTTTCTCATGACTACTTTTTGGATAAGCCAATAGTATAACTTTGAACTTCTCTTTAATTCCAAGAATTAAAAAATGTTTAGACAATATCTTTAAAAACAAGAAGTCCTTTTTAAATTTAATTCTTTTCTTATTAATCACCTAAGCAAAAAAGGGAGAGAGTTAACAAGGTAATTTAGAATTCCCTCAAGTACCACATCACGTGCAATGTTGAGCGAACTACAGACCAAAATTCCTAACTTCACATATCACCCGAGTCTAATAACGAGAAGAAATTTAAAATGTTCAAAGAATGATAAGCTTAACCAATCACTTTCTGACACACTTTTTTTTTTGTGAAGCTTGCCTCTAGCTGAATGATTCCAACCAACCATGTCACCGTCAGCCTGGGGCTGGCACACCTGCTGCTATCTCAAGGATAAAGTTAGGAGCTGCCACCTTAAAACAGACAGAAGTTGCCGCAAGAGATGTGACACTGAGGCACAGAGACTCAGGTGAAAGTCACATTCCCAGCTTCATAATCTGAGCAAAGAAGAATCTTTTGCACCCACTATTCTACCCCCAAACCTGCCTATGGACCACATTCTCTGTGACCCAGTCCTATCCAAACTAGCTCTCCATTCCAAATGACAACACCCTTTCCTCCTGCTTCCTTAGCACTATGAAGCGCTAAGAAATTGTCCTTTGTGTCCCTACCTGCAACTGAACTCTGAGGCGTATTTACTTTCTCCACTCCAACTGCTCAAACCACATCCCCAACCCATAGTCACATTTCACATAAAATCTGTTCAAAGATACAGCATTACAAATATTACAATGCATGTGAAATAAGCAGTTTCTAAATTTTAAGCAAAAAGGGAAATTCCTCAATTAAAACAAGGCTAAGACAGTATGGAGGTTCCTCAGAACATTAAAAATAAAGCCACCGTATGATCAGCAATTCCACTTCTGGGTACTTATCTGAAGGAAACAGAATCACTACCTTGAAAATAATAAGCACCCCCCCCAAGTTCACTGCAGCATTACTTACAATGGCCAAGACATGGCAACGACCTAAGTGTCTAGCACTGGACAAAAGGATACAGAAAATATGTTATATATACACATTTATTATTATTCAGTCATGAGAAAGAGGGAAACCCTGCCATTAGAGACAACACAGATGCACCTTGAAAGCAGTATGCTAAGTGAAGTAAGCCACACAGAGAAAGACAAATACCATATACAATCTCACTTACAAATGGATCTAAAGAAGAAAAAAAAACACAATTCATAAATACAGAGAACAGACTGGTGGTTGCCAGAGGTGGTGAGGGAGGGAGGGAGGGAGGATGGGTAAAATGGATGAAGGGGGACAAAAGGTACAAAATTCCAGTTTAAGATCACTAAGTCCAGGGGATGTAATGTACACCATGGTGACTGTAGTTAACAATAGTGTATTGTGTATGTAAAAAACTGCTAAGAAAGTAGATCTTAAAAGTTGTCATCACAAGAAAAAAATGTTGCAACTAAGTGTGGTAATAGATGGTAAAACTTATTGTGGTAATCATTTCACAATGTAAACATTTATCAAACCATTATGTCACACATCTAAAACGAATACAACGTTATATATCAATTATATTTCAATTAAATTTTTTAAAGCGCTGTTCAACAGAGACATGGTAACGCTTGACAATCCACTATATCTCCTCTCCAATCATTCCTCATCATCTCCCATAAGGAAGAATCTTGCAGGAAAATCTATAATCCTTCCCATGTAAAGTTATGGTAACTACTAAACAGTTCTTATATTAAAAAACCATCGTTTCGCTTATCTTAGATGCCCAGAAAAGTGTATTATTATGGAAAATGTTGTCTGGTAAGAACATTAAGGGCATATGTCTATATATGTGAATGCAAAAAGAAATCATACAAAACCCTATATTTTTCTTTAAATTCAAAAGAACTTTTAAGTTGTCCCTAATCTTAAAATTGATCAAAGTATGTTTCATCAACTTCTCATAAACCTAGTAAGCATTTATGTTTAATCATTTGGGAAAGTGTAAGACCCTCTACCTCAGTCTCCAGTAATCTAGAGAATCTGCTGCCCTCAGTGAGTTTAGCGTACGTCATCAATCTAACGACTGTTGGATGAGTGCCTAGCCCTAGCTAGGCAATTATTATAATCAAAGCTGTGACTGCTCGCCCATTTGAAAATACGTCTGAGAAAAAATTTTGGCTAAACTTAATGGAAGAATCTGTGAAAGCTACAACTTTTCAACAATAAGACCAAAATAGAACATCAATACAAAGTTTCAAGGTGTAACTTGAAGAATAAAATTATAAATCACATAAAATTTTCTTATGCCACTCCCTTGAGTTGTTTTTTTTTTTTTTTAATTTACTCTGGGGCCAGATCCAGACTCAACAAGAAAGAGTGCCATGGATCAATTTTCCTATTTCCACCAGTGACACTGGTGAGGAGAGGGGGTGTACAGGAGAAAACACATACAACATGTTTTCTGTCCCTACTACCAATATTTCAATAAAGTTTTAACAAAGTCTAAAACAGTGAAATATTAGAATGAAGCTCCAGTTACCCATACCTAATGCTTATTGACAAATATTTCTAAATAAATGTTGGAGGCTGACAATCACACAATATAATACCTATGCTCCATGGCCCTCTCACTAAGAGATCTTTAGTTACAGCCAGAGAAGCATAGACTTCATCTGCACCCTTTATTTATACACAAGATAAAAATCCTAGAACTTCCATAACTTGTGAATGGAAATGCTAATAATAGTTTTAACCCCTATAAATCTTACTTACTTCATCTTTGAAATATACAGAGTCACACTACACCAGAAGATTAACACAAGGATTAAATCAAATAAGTATGTGAAGTTCCTGACACAGCGCTTTTCACTGTACCCTAAATAAATGACACTAATATCCACTCATGCCTTTTGTCATGATGTCCCCTCTGCCTGGAATGCTTGTCCTTCTCCTCTCCCCTTCTGCCTATCCAAAGCACTTCCGTTCTTCAGTCTTTTTCAAGTCACTCCTGATGCCTCTTGCCTTATCTGTAACACACTTCGTCAACTTTAACATCCAATTGTTCACTACCTGTAACAATTCATAAAGCTATTTAACAAGACACTGCTCTGAATTTACATAATATTTCATTGGCATTTAGTACCAATCTCAAGCAAAGGAGAAGCTCAAAACCTTCACTCAGTATCATCTCATCCTTCCAAATCTACTCCAACATCTACCAGTGCTTTACAGAAACCAAAGCAATATTCAGTAAATAAATGTCATATGAGTGAATGACCAAATAAAGGCCCAGAAATTACAAGCTGTTCTGTATGGAAAAAGACTGGGTGAAAAAGGTAGCTCATGAAGTGGCTCTTGAGAACCTAGAAGAGTAAATGTATGATACATGATGTAACTAAAATGTAGTTGACCTTAAAAAAAAAAAAAAAGGCTAAATGAATATCCTCTGTGCGTTAAATACCAAAATATCACTGCAAACAAGTTACAAACAAGGAAAGGCATAATGCAATCAATTCCTTACTCAAAATGACATTTCCTCTAACCTTAGCCACTTCTACAAAGAATATGAACTTTGACAGATAATCTCAGCTCAAAATTAGGGTTCTTTTCTCTAATTCGTTGTATTTCTGAAGAGTCAGCCAGCAGGGGGAGTTCAAGCTCACTTACACTAAATCACAAAATACTTAAGGCTAACAGAATTTTGAAATCCTGGAATTTTTTTTAAATTAAACTCCTGAATATTAACCATAAAAAGTTAGTGGAAACCATATGTTTAAAAGATATATTTTATAATATTATTTCTACATCATATAAATACTCCATAAAACTGTCACTTCTTGAGTTCTTTTGTAATATACATTCCAAAAAATTATACACCCTTTTTACAGATAGAAAAAGAAATCAGTATTAATCAAAATTCAAGTGACAATGGAGAAAAGCTGTTACTTTCTAAACCGTTACCCAAACTGAAGTAACAAGGCCAGTCTTATGAGCCCAGCACCCATTCATCAATTCAGTCTCATCTACTGTTCATCCCAAAGCCTCATCTGCTGGTCTTCAGGCTGCTGCTATCATGACCCTCCCCAGTAAGCAAACCTCATTTTTAATCTGTGACCATAAGATTTATCAGAAAACAGTTAAGGCCCTGGAAATTGTATATATTTCTGAGACACAATGTAAGAAGCACTATTCTCTACTGACGACTACAGATAAGCACGGCTACAAATGGTATGGAGGAAAGGGCGTATAACAGAGGGATCCACAAAAGGAAATTCTAACTGCCAAACATAGACTACTCAAATAAAATTATTCTAACCAAAAGTGAGTCACAATCGTCAGTCTTTAAAAAAAAGAACTAATGGAGAGAACCGCAATGTAATGCCCAAATTTTCTCTGCTCCGCTTAAAAAGTACTTCTATATACAGTACCATATTTGATCCTTACAACAACCCTTATAAAAAGCAGGTAACGTGCCCATTTTAATGTTAAGGGATGGGAACAAGATGTTAACTTGGGCTTTCTGGCTCCAAAGTCAAAAAGCTCTTTGCATCACAACAGGTCTTCCTGAAACAAGGACTATAACATGTATACTGGAAATGTGGCCCACTTGCTCCCAAAGGCACAGAAATTCTTTTATCAACAGGTATAGGGGCGCCTGGGTGGCTCAGTCATTAAGCGTCTGCCTTCGGCTCAGGGTGTGTTCCCGGCGTTCTGGGATCCAGCCCCACATCAGGCTCCTCTGCTGGGAGCCTGCTTCTTCCTCTCCCACTCTCCCTGCTTGTATTCCCTCTCTCGCTGGCTGTCTCTCTGTCAAATAAATAAATAAAATCTTCAAAAAAAAAAAAAAAACAGGTATAAAAACAATTATATTCCAACAAGTGGGACACCCTAGAAGGAGGACATCAAACCAAAAACCTGCGCAGCAAAGAAAACCATCAACAAAATGAAAAGGCAACCTACAAATGAGAGAAAATATTTGCAAATCAAAATTGCAAATGCAAATCAAAACCAAAACGAGATATCACCTCCCAACTGTTAGAATGACTATTGTCAAAAAGACAAGAGATAAAAAGTTTTGGCCAGCATGTGAAGAAAATGCAACCCTTGTGCACTACTGAAGGGAATGTAAACTGGTACAGCCACTACTGACAATAGTATGTAGGTTCCTCAAAAAACTAAAAACAGGGACGCCTGGGTGGCTCAGCCATTAAGCGTCTGCCTTCAGCTCAGGTCATGATCCCAGGGTCCTGGGATCGAGCCCCGCATCAGGCTCCCTGCTTGGCAGGAAGCCTGCTTCTCCCTCTCCCACTCCCCTTGCTTGTGTTCCCTCTCTTGCTATCTCTCTCTCTGTCAAATAAATAAATAAAATCTTCAAAAAAAAAAAAAAAACAACTAAAAACAGAACTACCTTATGACCCAGCAATCCCATTTCTGGATATATATCCAAACGAAATGAAAACAGGATTATCAAAGAGATACCTGCACTCCTTCAATGCAGCATTATTCACAAAAGTCAAAATATGGAAACAACCTAAACGTCCAGCAGTGGACAAATGGATAAAGAAGATATGGCATATATGTACAATGGGTTATTATTCAGCCTTGAGAAAAGGAAATTAATTGTCATTTGCAACACCATGAATGGACCCCGAGGGCATTATGCTAAGTGAAATAACCCAGAAAAAGGCAAATACTGCATGGTATCACTTATATGTAGAATCTTGAAAAAAACAAAACAAAAACTCATAGAAACAATGGTTGCCAGGGGCTTGGCGGTGGGGGAAATGGCAGAGGTAGACACAGGAGTAGAAGTCAGTGAAACATGCCCAATGCTGACACTGGTAGCATATCTGTTATTTTTAGCTCTTCTAGTCCAAAGAAATGACAGTGCAATCACTGGCAAACTCAAAAATTATATTTGTAGTCAAGCACTGTAAACACAAAAGAGCCAATTATGCATTAATAGCTCTTCAAGGAGTAAACATATTGGTCTTCAAAGCACTACACAAAGGACTGTTCTGGAACAAAAGCTTAGCCTTTTATACTTTCTCTTTACCTGGTTTAACAGAGGTTTCATACCCAGCAAACATTAAGTATACAATGTTCGAAAAGTTGGACAGCAATACGTAACATAAAAGTTCAAATCAACAAATACAAATATATAACAGGGTATGTTTTATAATCAATGCCCCCACCTCTCAGTCATTTAGGTGGGAATGTAGGCTTTTGTTATATATTTGCAAATTAAAATTTTTTAAAGATAAAAACCATCCTCCTCTTTCATGAGCCGCAAGGACAGATTTCAAACCAGTAACACTCCATAATCTGTTGAAATGGAGATCTGTTTTGTTTCCAACCTTATTCAAACCTTTGCGCACTTCAGAACTAACTCTTCCCACCACACCTGGCACTCCTGTGAGAAGCCCTCAGGATCTACAACTTACAATCCTTCCCTCAAGAGGTTCTTCCAGCTTAAAGTTGCCTGTGTCTTTCAGTGAAGATGACCCTACAATTCTAGTTGTGCCAGACTAAATCAGGACTAAGGCAGCCATGAACTATATGGACACCTAGGGTCAAACCTGGCCTGCAGGGGTAAATGCACATGGAATGGTGACAAATTTTTCCAAACAGACCCTCCCATATATACTAGGGCACAAAGGTGGCAGGTCACCAGAGTTTAGGCAGTTCTCCAAGTGATTCTAAGCTCTCCATGAGGATTACTTC
Source organism: Ursus arctos (assembly GCF_023065955.2). Classification (NCBI taxonomy): domain Eukaryota; kingdom Metazoa; phylum Chordata; class Mammalia; order Carnivora; family Ursidae; genus Ursus; species Ursus arctos. Next base: position 31,504,021 of record NW_026622997.1, on the reverse strand, counting down.
ATATCCTCTAGCCTGGAAAGTACTAGGGTCCCGAGTGAGTACACACTTAACAAGCAAACAATACCCTGTACTACTGCCTGTGTCTCTTAATAAAACCCCATGCCTGAAGGCATCTCTCTTCTTCAGGCACCTATAAAAAGTCCATCTAACACAACCAATCTACTTAGCTAGACACACCAACACATTCATTCATCACGCACAGGGACTTGGTCACTGGACAGCCGTGCCTTCACACAAACCACACCAGCACTGCACTACACTCCTCTGGTAGCAGGGGAAGGTAAAGTGGAGGACAGATTCTTCCCATTACCTAAAAATCTCTCTCATCACAATAACCTATAATAATCCCAAGCTGTTTGACAACTCATCTCCCTCAGGAAGTTCTCCAACTGATCCAAATGACATTAAAGTACTACGTGACCCCTCAATATAGTTTGTTCTATAATCACACATCATTTCCGTGAACTTTTGAGATTCAGCCCAACCTATAGTAACACAGAACTCGCCTCATGCTAACTATTACTTGAAATTTGCTGGGCTACAATTCTTTTTTAAAGACATTTATTCCCACATAGTTTGAATATTTATTTACACTATTTCCACAGTGTTTTTTAGATTCACTTGTAAAAAGTACTTGTCTCCCCGATACAAGAACTAAAGTTTTTATCATGACTATTCTTTTACATGTTTCCACAAAACCCAGCAGTTTTACCTTAACAAGTGAACAGTTTTGTTAATAAACACGATATTTATCCTAATGAGATTATTCTGAAGGACATTTAAAGATGGGCTGTTTTTATTACTCCATTATTCTGGATTTTCTAATACAGTTGCCCAAACATGTAGAAAGGACAGTTATAAGCATGGATTGCATTTTAGGTACAGTATTCACCACATTAACATTAAATATATCCTCACAAAACTATTACATATAAACAAATTAAAAATATGTCTATTTCATTATTGGCAAAGCACAAAGGCATTAGGCGGTGAACATCATGCACGACTGTCGAAAGAACAAAATCTGTGCCCTAAGGAATTTAGAACAGACAACCTAAGTACAAACAGTTACATGCAGAGGAGAAGGATGTCCCTGACTAAAAGGACAGGGAGATAAGGGAAAAGTGAAACCAAGTCGCGTCTGCTTCACTGAACAGGTGGAGTTTTGAGTGTGATCCGAAGCAGAAAGAAAAAACTAAATATGTTGAATGTGCAAAGAAGCAGACATGCGGCATAGCTAGAAATGGACTACTGGGTAACCGGGTAACAGAAAACAGAGTAACATGGATCCAAAAGAATGCTTTTACATGGAGCCACGAAGGGAGCCGAAAGGGGGGGGGGGGGGAAGAAAGGGAACAAATACCAAGGTTTACACAGGAAAGGACTAGGTCTAAAAGAGGACGAAAGGAAAAGACAGAGGGTTATGGATCATCCTGTGTGCAATTTCAAGAGTTTAGAAGAGTATAATGCAGTATTATGTCTGAATGCGAACAATGTCATTATTTTACAAAGTTTCTATCCAGAAAGAAACATCTTCCTAGTTATTCCTCGAAGTGTGAGGCAGCAATAATTACAAAATACATTCACTGTGTATATTCATATTACATAAAGTTTGACATGTGCTGTCTCACTTCGAAATGCAACCCAGATTTTACATTAAGTCACTGCAGCCACCCAAAAGTGAAAGAAAAGGTGTTGCTTTTCATTTGACTGACAAAATCTCCTCTTTAAATTTTAACCCTTGAAGGAGGTGTATCCCTAGTAAGAGAATATATAGTTGAAAGAGTTCTGGAATCAAACACACCTGGTACAAGCCTGACTGATCTTTGGCAAATAACTTAAATCAGAGACTATTTCCTCATCTATAAAATATAGATGTTACTAAAACTTATCTCATGGAGCTGTTAAGGCTGAAAGGAGACAATGGCACGTAATACCATTTGAATGAGGCCTATCAAACACACAAAGTTCAGTAAATGTTTTAATCACTATTAATGTTTCTCTAGAGTTGAAAATCCATTATCATAACTTAGGGACTTCCATCACCTCCTCCAAGAACCTCCAAAAAAGTAGAGGGACCTGAAGTTTTATAACCATGTCCTACATACCCTCTGCTACATTTTGAAATTAAATCAATAATATGCTTCTTACCTGAATTCATGCTTCCTAAAGACAGCACATTCAGGAAAATGTTTTATGTTTTCTCTCTGCCTGGTGGGCATACAGTGGGCTAGCCCACTAAAAAACAGGGCAAAGGCCTTATTTCATGTGTTTGAGTTTTCTGTCCCGACCATACATTTACTTTTGTAATCAGAAAATGCAGCAGATGTTATAAGATTAGTCTTTCTCCTCAATAATTTATTTTGGCAGTCAGGAATTCTTATGCAATCTACTTATTTTTCCAAGTGCCTAATAAAATAGTTCAGATTCTTAAAGGTTTCAGTATTTCCTTCCTACTTCTTATAGCTATTACACCGCTCACAAGCTAAGACTTGGAAACAAAACAAATTTACTAAACCATATTATGTAAGTAAATTTTATATACCAGCTCCCTTTTAGAATACAATCTGTTTGTAATTAAACTGTTTGTAACTCAGGCCTCATTTTCCCTTAATGTTGTAAGTATGGTTAAAGTTCCTACATTAACCCAAAAAGATTATTTAGTCATGCTATTACTGAATTCTAGTCACAAAAGTTATTGAACTAGGTTCTAATATCCAGGATCAAGCCATACAACAGCAAAATCTTAGTTTAAAAAGTCCAGCTCCTTTTTTGAAGCTCAGGAATAGCCCTTGGCAAAATTTTTAAACAGGGAGCTTGTCTTGGTTTTTGTGGGGGGTTTTTTGTTTTGGGTTTTGGTTTTTTTGTGTGTGTGGGGTTTATTTTTTGGTTTTTTTTTTTTTTTTTTTTTTTTTGGTGCAAAACAGTGTTTTTTTAAAGCACAGGGACAGGACCCGTGGGCAGAAAGAGCTGCTGTCTTGGTATCTTTTGAATGCCCTCTAGTTTGTGCCCCTGGGCTCTCATGTTGTCCCTTGTGTTCACTTATTATGGAACCCTATCCAAGCCTGGTCTCCCATGAAACAATCTTACCCAGTCCTCTTTTCCCACCCATCACACCAGTGTAACTGATCACATTTAAGTATTAAATACAGAGTCAATGACAGACGCTTGGGTGGCTCAGTCCTTAAGCGTCTGCCTTTGGCTCAGGGCGTGATCCCAGGGTCCTGGGATCGAGCCCCACATCAGGCTCCACGCTCCGCTGGGAGCCTGCTTCTTCCTCTCCCACTCCCCGATTGTGTTCCCTCTCTCGCTGGCTGTTTCTCTGTTAAATAAATAAATAAAAATCTTTTTAAATAAATAAATAGATAAATAAATAAATACATACATACATACATACATACATACATACAGAGTCAATGAATGAACCAACTCATACTGAACCCCGTAATTCTAAACCAGAACATTTCTGGTCATACAAATAAAAGTGAATATAAGTCATAAATAAAGTGAAAGCTGAAGGCCATATCAAAATAGGTATTACTGACCTAGAAGGGCACCCATCACAATCAGCTTCTCACGACTCTTTCCTAAGCCCACCAGGTTTTGAAAATCACCAAAACCGTCAACAATATTTACAGCAAAAAAGCTTATAATCAGAGAGTAGACACCCTTTGAGAAACTTAAAAGTTAAAGAAATAAACATAAGAACTTGTGAAATTAAAGAACCAGGATTATGTAGTTTAAATTGACACCAAATCCTAAGGGGACGCAAAAATTACATCTTAAGAGACATTACAGGGACGCCTGGCTGGCTCAGTCTGTTAAATGTCTGCCTCCAGCTCAGGTCATGATCAGCTGGGAGTCTGCTTCTCCCTCTGCCTGACACTTCCCCCTGCTTGTGAGCTATTTCTCTGACAAATAAATTTTAAAAAATCTTAAAAAAAAAAAAAAGACATTATAATTATATGAGGAGGAGACAGAGGGCATTCCAGAGAGAAAAGTAGAGGAAGGCAAGGAGTCTGGAGAAAGCAAGATATGTGCATGAAGGGATAAAGACACCACACTGGGATAAAAGAGAAAGGGGCATGGCTTTAAACAGGAAGTATATGGGACCAAGCACAAAAAAAGTCTTCAAGTGAACAGGTACAGTTTAGATTTGAACAGACAAAAATATGAGCCACTGCCAGGTAATTCTTGTACTTTATACTGTAGGATGTTTAGCAGTACCTTGGCCTCTAACAACTTAATGCCATTAGAACCTCTTTCTACCAAGTGGTGACAACTAAAAATATTCCCTAGACACTGTCATAAATGCTCTAGGGAACAAATTCAACCTTCCGACACCCACTTATCTACTCCAAGTCCCTTTACAAGGTAAGGAAACTGCTGAGTCCCAGGGGAGTCACGTAACTTGCTAACGTAACACAGCTTAGTTTTAGTTTGGCCAGAGCTAGAATATAAGCCAAACCAAGAAGTGTGTTACACTGGGCTTCATGATCTTCTTAAATTATGTTTAGAATGTCTAATGATTCTTTAGAAGTCATCACAAACTTAATTTTGATGCCTACTTTTGATGACATTTTACCTGCAACATATACTGTGTAGTATCTTTCTATTGTTTCTGTGCTGCTTTAAAGAATCAATCATTAACCCAAAAAAATCCAAACAAAATAAAAAATATATTAAGCTAACAAAGGAACACAACAAATAATGTGCAACTACACTAAAACATTAACAATCAGATCCCTGAGCACTTGAGTGTTCTAAAAAGGCAATCTTTCATAATAGCTTAAATCTGTCCTTGCAAATACCAGTTTCCACTACCCTCCCCAATTTTAACTCTTGGACAGATAACTTTATTTTAATTTACTGCCTTGCCCTCTTAAGCAAGAATATCAAAGACAATTTAAACTCTACTTTAAGATTCAGGGTCATTAGGAAATCCACTCATATTGGTACTATGACACCTGGAGATGTTCAGAGAATAAGCAGGGAACAACGTTAGTTTTATGTGGTTCAAGGAAAGTGTATATGGAAAAAAGTGGAAGATCAGAAATAGTATAGTTTGGAGCCAGACCAAGGAGTGTGAATCAGGTGGGTAAATGACGTAACAGGTCTGTTTTCCAAAGATCACAAATGAACAGAATGGAGGAGGGAAAAGGTAGAATCCGGCAAGAAGCTCCATTTAGAAGTAACAGGCCAAGCAAGAGTCAGAGCCTGCCAGAACTACAGTGGAGGGATGGCAAAGAGGGAGAGAAAAAATTTAAGAAACAGCTAGAAGACCGATCTGGTGAACGAAGGGTGGGAAACAGAGCAGGTATAAAGAGTGAAAGATGACACAACAGGCTTCTGGCTGGGTAGATATACCTAATACTGGAAAATAGTAAGAGAACCTCATTTCCAAGGAAAAAAATAATGAGCTCGATTTGGGTTTTAAGGCCAAGCTTCATGACCGCAATAACCTAGGCTTTATTAAAGCAAGTCAAATGTCTACCAAATTTCATCCTCAGTGAAATGGTGCGAAAGAACACCTATCCAATTTGTTTGCGAAGATCAACAGAGTAAACACACTTTGGAAAGAACCAGTCTAGTATAAGGAATAAATATTCCTTTTTTTTTTTTATTCCTGGCAAAACTACTACTAAGTACAGTCTTCACTGGGTAGAGCTCTACTTATCGCAAATCTTTTTTTTTTTTTAAAGATTTTATTTATTTATTCGACAGAGATAGAGACAGCCAGCGAGAGAGGGAACACAAGCAGCAAGCAGGGGGAGTGGGAGAGGAAGAAGCAGGCTCATAGCGGAAGAGCCTGATGTGGGGCTCGATCCCGGATCGCCAGGATCACGCCCTGAGCCGAAGGCAGACGCTTAACCGCTGTGCCACCCAGGCGCCCCTATCGCAAATCTTTCTAATCACCCTGAATAATTCACACAAACGCCACCAATGGCTTCTTCCTGGCCACTTCTGTTCTGTCCAGTTTTGTTTTCTTTTATCTCACTACTGTGTTTCACCTCTGCCCTGACATTCTATTCAACATGTTTCAGGAAAACTGGAAATTAATTCTAAAAACTTCTTTTCCATTAAAACCTTTTTCATCTGTACAGGTTTCTTCTACTCAACCTTATCTACCCTATTTCTTACTAGCCCAGCCCCACTTCACATCTGCACTACATCAACAGTCTCACAGCTTCCAACACTGACGCCAAGGTTAAAATAAAAAATTCATCCTACTCCTCCCCCACAAAAAAATCCTACTGGCTGTGAAGGCCTGACTAGTCCGAATAAAGGACAGAATCACTGAGGTGAACGTGTATTCTTTGTGTAAACCTCAAGAAAGAAGAGTTGTAAAAAGTGAGAACACAGGGGCGCCTGGGTGGCACAGCAGTTAAGCGTCTGCCTTCGGCTCAGGGCGTGATCCCAGCGTTATGGGATTGAGCCCCACATCAGGCTCCTCTGCTATGAGCCTGCTTCTTCCTCTCCCACTCCCCCTGCTTGTGTTCCCTCTCTCGCTGGCTGTCTCTATCTCTGTCGAATAAATAAATAAAATCTTAAAAAAAAAAAAAAAAAGTGAGAACACAATACCTCCCCCCTCCCAAAGCACATTCAGACTTTGTAAAGAAAATCAGGAGTTTCACAAGGAATAACAAAAGATGAGTGGGAAAAAAAGGAAAACAAAATATAGAAAAACAGATGGCTGCAACACACAACCGGCCACAGTTGGTTATATGTTTTGTTTTTACATTTATTTTTTTTAAAGATTTACTTATTTGAGAGAGACAGAGAGAGCTGAGGGAGAGGGAGACAGACTCCCCCCTGAGCAGGGAGCCCGATGATGCCGATGCCAAAGTGGGTCTCAGGACCCATGAGATCAGGACCTGAGCTGAAGCCAAAGGTCAGATGCTTAACTGACTGAGCCATCCAGGAGCTCTTTAAACTTCCTCTTTAAATGAGAGATGGACACCAGACATCCGTGGTGGCAGCAGGGAGTTAGAAACCAACCACGTGTAGTTCACAAGTGAATCAATCAGCTAAGCCCTCTAAGGAATTCACAAAGGTGCGGTCCCCAGAGGAGCAGCACCAGCACCCACATCACTGGGGAACCTGTTAGACATGCGAACTGTTTGTCCCCATGCTACTAAGGGGCCCAGCAATCTGTGTTTCAGGAAGCCTTCCAGGTGACTGTGATGTACTCTAAAGTTTGAGAACCACTAAGGGGTAAACACTTGGCTATTATTAAAGTCCTCAGAGCCCCCTAAAAACAAGTTTTATTAGATATACCATGGATCTTGCTCTGGATTAATGTGAGGTTTCCTTGTATTCTTGAATACCTAGACTAGCACCCGACACAGAGTGCCTAACTCAATAAATGTCTGCGGAAACAATGAGTGAATAATCATAAAATTAAGTTCCACCTTACTAAATTACTTTTAATGGAATTGTTTCTTATAATCAAAGACATCTTAATTAAGCAATGAATATGTGGAGTGCGGGTCCGGAACACAAAAGATAGCCAGAGTTATTTGGAGGTAGTCCATGGAGCCTAAGAGAGAGCTGGTACATTGTTTGGAGAAGAAAGAGCTAAGAAACATAACCTGTTCAAAAGAAAAACTAAAGGAATTTCGGGGGGGGGGGAACAGAATTTAACAACAGGGTCATGGAAACTGCAGGTGTAAGGACTATGATCTGACCTTGTACAAGGTTCTGAGGCCAAAGCAGAAAACCACCACACTTTCTCAAAGACCTAAGAAGTTAATAAAGACACTGACCTCTGCGCCTCCATGAAGAGAGACAGAAGTGTACATACCTCATGATCTACCTGATCTAACTGTAATTTATGCCTTACGATACGAGGTGACGGCGCTCCACAGATGTAATTTGTGCCTTTCAGCTCTGCTGTAGCAGACAAAACCCTCAAAAGTAAGAGCAGCCAGACTAAATTCAGAGAGCTCTTAAAAGCAGAATTCTACCGTCATCCCTATGCCCTGATACTGAATATTGACATACGAGATTTATTCCCCAAAAGGTAGAAGAATAAAACAAAAACAAACGAAAACTTTTGGGAAGGAGGGGGGCTGACTCTATTGTCAAATCCCTTAACTCCAATTCTCTATATGTTACAGAAAGATTCTTTCTCAAATAATGTAATAACAATACCACAGCCCTTCAGTGGTCTCATAAATCATATTTAAACCACTCACCATGGCCTTTTTTTTAAGGCGGGCATTATTCCACTTCTTGGACTATTTCCCACTATAACCCCACCTCTGCGCTCTGCTGCATTAAGTGTCACTTTCACTAGGCTACATGAGGGCAGAGACTTGTTCTTGCATCCCCAGTATGTAGAACCATGCCGGGCACAAAGTAAACAGTAGAATATTTGTTGACTGACTCCCACTCCCATACCTAATCCCAGGGTATTTTGTTTGAGTAGGCTGGGAGCCCAACACAGGACTTGAACTCACAACCCTGAGACCAAGACCTGAGCTGAGACCGAGAGTTACACGCTTAACCAACTTGAGCCACCCAGGGATCCCCCTAATCCCAGTTCAAAATATCTCTTTATTAATTTCAGTCTATCCTTCCTCAGATTGAAAACCTCACCTCTTCCAAAAAAGCCTCTCTGACTGGCTCCAAAGAGCTTCAACTGAAAGAAAACCATCTTGCTTCAGTTAACACTAATATGTACAACTATCGCTGATTGCATGTTTCAGTCATCTATGTTTTACTTTTATCTATCTTCCCTTTTAGACAGGCTACTCACAGGCTAGAAACAAGCCCTACTGAGGTAGTAGGACCTAACTGCGGCTGTGCCAGGGGGATGAAAGGCTGTAGCCACCCACTGCCCAACTTCTTGATTAGCCACAACGGCCGTTTTACAGGTCCCTCAGCAGGCAAGTGGCAGCACCAAGGGAGAGCAGAAGGGACAGGCAGGAAGGGATATGACCACCTAGATCAGACTATGGAAAAGGAGGGCAGAGGGGAGCCAAACCCACAAAGCCTCACTCATTCTTTCCTCACTCAAGTCCATCATAAACCTCCCACAAGGCACTTAAGTTGTAAGTCCCCAACTATCCTTTGGGACATTCTCCTGTTATTATCACAACTCTATTTCATCTAAAACAGTAAATTTTAAAACAAAATTCAAAACACTAATGGCACAGGCACAAACTATTAAATGAGGCAAATCATCTGGGGAAAATAGGTTTTTATAAATTACTTATCACCCCACTCCCCCAGAGAAGGGGCGGAGAGAGACAAAAAGAAAAAAGAAATAGCACAAAGCAACTCTGAAAGGACAGCTCTGCGGAGGAACCTGGCTGGCTTAGTCAGGAGAGCATGAGACTCTTGATCTCCCGGCTGTGAGTTCAAACCCCACACTGGGTGTAGAGATTACTTAAATAAAACTTTAGAGAAGGTGAGCACTCTGGCTCTAGGATGTCGTACCTCTGTACTCAGCACCCCCCTTCCTCTATCTTCACTCCAACTTTCTGGCCATCTGCTGCTACTGCTGAAGGGCATGCAGTAGGAATATGGAACCTGAGCTAATTCATCTCAACTTGCAAAGCAGTTTATCTTTTTTTTTTTTTTAAAGATTGTCTTTATTTGTCAGAGAGAGTGCACAAAGCAGAGGGAGTGGTAGGCAGAGGGAGAAGCAGGCTCCCTGCTGAGCAAGGAGCCTGATCTGGGACTTGATCCTCACGACCTGAGCCAAAGGCAGACACTTAACCGACTAAGCCACCCAGGTGTTCCAAGGCAGTTTATTTTAATTATCTGAATAATTACAACACTATTGGCCGATATGCCTTAAGACTTCAGTCAAACCTTGGAGTTGATGTTTATATTTAAAGATCAACTTCTATAGGAAAACATGATGTTAAAGAACCTCACTTGTCCAAACTAGATCAAAGTTACAAAAGTCCCACACAAAATACAAATTTAAAGGAAGAAGTCGACAGCTTTCTCAACAGTTCTCTTCTTCCTACCTATAATTGTCTTCAGCCTCAATACAAAACTACTAGCATTAAGACAGAAAACACAAACCTCCCCTGTTTTCTCAAACAAGTCTTCATTGATAAACTGTTATTTTCTAAACTATTAGCTCCCTCTCCAGTTTAAAAGTTCTGTGGCTAGTTCAAGTTATGACAACCCAAGAAGTTCTATTTCTGCATTTCCTAATTAAAAACTTACCAGAGAAAGAATTTTTAATGAAAGCCAAAGAGAGGTTAGCAGAGAGAAATTTATGATGAGGCCACAGAGACAAAGGGAATACTCCACAAAGGCAGACTATCCAGTCTCCCATTTCAGAGCTGCGGCTCCAGGAATCCAGTAATTCTTCATCAAATCAAATATGAAAATGATAATAAAATCCCTGGTGTTGACAGCAAGTGATTCTAAACTTCACTGCTGCCTGACAGGCACCTACAGGCTTTACCTGGCCTCAATCTGTCCAGTTTGGAACTGCCAATTAGTAAATTCTCAAAAGCAAATCTCAGTGTAAGCCATTAAAAAAAGTGCTTTTCAAAGTGTCAAATACAACGGATTAATCAAACTCAGCACATTAGAACAAAATAAAACCTGGGTGCCCAATTCAGGCTTCAACTGTCAAAGCCAAGTGACAAAGAATATCATTCCAGAGCAAAGAAAGGATCAAATTCTCAAAACCACTGTGATACACACAGCCCCCTCAAACACAAAGAACGCTGTGGTGGTGTCTCTTGGGAAGTCTTAGCCTTTCTCAATCAAGGTTCCACAGGAGAGAATTAAACACTAATGCCCTAAGGCAGAAGTTGGCAAACCTCTTCTGCCAATATTTCAGGCTTTTCAGACCACGTGGTCTCTGTCACAACTACTCCATTCTGCCACTGGAGCTCCAGAGCAGCTGTCAACAGTTCAGTAAATGAATGAGAGTGGCTGTGTTGCAATGAAACTATTTAAGGACACGGAAATTTGAATTTCATACAATTTTCACAGAAATATTCTTGACTCAACAATTTAAAAACATAAAACCATTCTTACAAAAAAAATCTTAAGTTCCTTGGCTAGATCTGGTTCTGGGCAGAAGTTTGTAGATCTATTCCCTAAGGCATCCTTTGTATGTAATAGATTAACTTCTCTCCTATGTACCCATAATGGTACTAATTATGTACTGTACTACAGAAAATTGAGAAAATAGTCACTCGAGTCATTTTGTGTGTGTCTACAGTACTCTAACAAAATGCTGTCTAGTATGAAGCTAACTGGTGAGATTTTATTAGCACATGTTAACTTGCACAAGAAGCTATACAAACTATTTTTAAGTTTCAAAATATTAAAAAATATAAAAAGGAACTTTCATGTTCGATATATTGCCAATGGATGATATAAACCAAGGTGCTTCAAATTAAATCTCTGGTTAATGTATCACCAGAAACAGTAAAGAAATTCTTAAAGTCAAGAATTCAATTATCATCTTTCAATATATTTTGTATCTTCAGATGCTGTTTCTTCTGAAAGCAGAAACTACCTGAATAAAAACCACAAATATAAATTACAGGACTTCTTCAGACACTCACATACTAGATTTGAGCTCCAGCTCTACGTCTTTCTAGGTGAGTGTGCTTGAGCAAGTTCCAGACTCTTACTCATCTGGTTCAGGAGAGGAAATAACATGCGACCCTCCAACAGTAGTCAGATGTGTACAAGCAACCTCAGGTGAAAGAGCAGCAGTTGTCATTATTAAGTCCTTCTTCATATTATCATCTTCCACTTATTAGTAACTGCCAAGTGGAACACAGTGCACTTAGGAGCATGCTCCACTTAACAGAAGCAAAGCACAAGGTGAGGCACTGTGAAGAAAATGAAGATGGCTGAGACGGGCTCAGCACTCAGCTTACAAAGAACTGAGACATGTACACATGAGGTCAGTGCTGTAAGAGAAACAAATGACAACCAACATGAATAAACTGTGGAAGCAGAAGAAGTTCCACAGGTAATTTACTTAATAAGGGTCTCAGTATGTAATGGAGAGAACTGCAAGAGGTGAGAGAACACGCCACACAACCCAGAACGCAGGGCAGCTGAAGATCTAAAACAAATTCCCAAAAGGAGCGTTTCACTTTTAAAATCTAACCAGGAAAAGAAAGACCTAAACGTTAGCCTTTAAACTTCTGAAAAGCAAGCATCTTAAAAGATAAGCAGGGGCCCATTTTAAGCTAAAGAATTAGGAAAATGATGAACCATGCTGGTTTCAACCCATTTCATCACTTCCCAAAGCACTTCACTGACAGTATCTAAAAGGATTATATTTAAGGCAACTGAGTTACAGGGAAGGGACAAGTCGGGCCCAGCAAGCCTCTCAGGGAGTCGAGACTGACATACTCAGCTCTCTTGATGACATATGCAATTCATCGACCTACTCCAAAAACCAATTTCTTAAATCTGCAAGTTATCACAGTTCTCAGTAAGAAAAAAGCAATATTACAAGCCAGTTCTTAAAAGAATAAACTATGTATGCTTCCCTGGGAGAAGAGGGACTAGGAAACCTGTCATTCTTCTTCTAGAGTTTATTTTCTTATCTACATCATTAAAAGCCTTTTCCATACCCAAATTTTATTCATGTTTACCCTTCTGCCAACAACAATAACAAAATATGTTTACCTTTGAACTCTGCCTGGGCATGATGAATTTTAACCCAGAAGAATATAAGAAAGGTGTTCTGTAATTCAGTTACCTTTCCCTCCCAAGATTGCCACTCCACCAGTGGAAGATTAAAGATGGCCCCAAGCTGTTTCTCCTCTCACTGACAGATGGAGTCCCATTTCCCTCCCCCTGAATTTGGGCAGGTTCTGTAACTGCTATGACCAGCAGAATATGGCAGAATATGCTATGCCAGTTCCCAGCCGCGCCTGTCAACTAACTGTGAAAAATGATACTAAATTGTTTTTAAGACTCTAAGTTTTGGGGTGGTTCGTTAAGAAGCAACAGGTAACTAGAACAGCCACTGGATCACAGTTCCAGCTTCAGGGCTTTAAACACACCAAGAGCCAAATGTAAAAGGAAATAAAAACTTAGGAGTTAAAATTTTCAGGGCTAGAGTACGCTGCCAATTATCAGAGCATTAAAAAAAAAAAAAAAAAAGACTACAGTGTCCTAATTCCTCCTAAGAGATGCAAACTTCCAAAAAATAATTAAGTCAGGTTCCATAAGGAAAGTTTATAAAAATAAACCCCTTGAGTATACCAAAATGATGCATTTATTCTTTACACCAAAGAAAACCCTCTGGTCTGGAAGGTTACCTACCAAGTAGTAGTCAATCTGGGAAGTAATATTTGTGGAAGAGGGGAAGAACAGACAACTTTATGCTTTATACAATTATCAACTGCTGAAATAAGCATGTAATACTTTTAAAAATTTTTTTTAAGATATTTCCTTTGGGAAAAAATGCAAACTACTGTATCCCTAACAACTTTTAAATGCCTTTTTGATACATTAAGCATGATAGCAAATGCCATTCTTAGCTATGCTTTCAGAGAATGGAGGACAGTATCAGCCCCTAAATGGGCACCTATTTTTAACAATGAGTTCCAGCCTACATTCCCTCTACCTTGTTATCTCTTTCTCATCCCACTAGCCTCACACCTGCATAGTGTGGCACTCCCCGTTAGCACAGTGCCCAAAAAAGGGTGGAGGGCTGTGAAACTGCTTTGACTTCCTTCTTTCAAGCTTTGAAGGGTAGTAGGTAAGAGGAAACAGTTTCAGAACTTCCCCCACACCTCCAGCAATCCTGTGCAAGGCTTCTTGCACACCATTTCCCAAACTGTTTGTTCTCTCTGCCTCTGCCACACTCCCCCCCCCCCAAGCTCCCAAGAAAATGAGCACGATGATTGGATGTATATGAATAAGAATGAAGTAAATCAAATCACAAAGATGCAGGGCAGAAAAGAAAGAAAATAATTCCTCCCTTGAATATCTTTAAGTTTTCACAAACTATCTGTATCTCTACCCCCTTCTCTCTAGACCAATTCCTTCCTCCTAAGAAACTTCAACAGAAGACAGACAAGGAAAAGATGGAATTCAGAATACTTCGTTCTGCTTCCGGTAATCGACATGAAGTAAAGTACCAAAGTGGAAAGGAAATCACAAGGAAAGCTATAAGATTCTGAAATTATCATAGAGTTTTGTTTAGATTTTGTGTTGAGAACTCAATGTTACCTACTAGCACTTTCAGGAGTCCTTCCCAATCCTCAGTTTATCAACAGACTTCCTAAAAGGACAGAAATGTTCAGCAAGTTTAATCACTAATGTTTATTCCAAAACATCGCTTACCAGAGTCCTATGATCTCAGATTCAAGTTTTTCTCTTTATTAAACACTAATACTCCAATTTAGCTTCCATCCCTCATAGAAAAATACAGATATACAAATTGAGATACAAAATGAACTAATAAATAAGAGTTCAAATAAAAATTAGACATAAAAAAATATAAGTAAAGATTAGTAAATTTAGAAATAACACATGAAACAGATTAGTGAAAAATGACCAAAGGATCACCCTTTGTGTCACATGCTGAATACATCAATACTACAGAGGAACTTGAAAAGCAGGAGATGAAAGAGGGAATTATTTTTAAAGCAGTAAAATACATACAAAATTAAGAAATAAGTTTATTATATTAAGTATGAGTTAGTTAAAAGACATCTTTTAACTTTTAGTATAGGTTCCATGGGACGCCTGGGTGGCTCAGTTAGTGAAGCAACTGTTCAGCTCATGTGATGATCCCAGGATCCTGGGACCAAGTCCTTCATCAGGCTCCTTGCTCAGCAGGGAGGCTACTTCTCCCTCTGCCTCCCACTCCCCCTGCTTGTGCTCTCTCTCTAACAAATAAATAAAATCTTAAAAAAAAAAAAAAGTTTTAGCATATGTTCCAATCACTTTTGTGGAGAGGGGAGAGGGTTTGTAAAACACTGATGGTAGAAAAATTATCAGATGTTTGGAAATGTTAAAGAAACGTAAGACAGATGTCTGATCCAGGAAAGAACAGTAGAAGAAGTCTCATTTATCAATGATTATGGGGAACAGTGAAGGTTTTTAACAAAGAAAATGCTGATTAATTGCAAAAATAGGCTCAAACATCAAGTCATGAAGCTAACACTGGTCTCTGAACAGGAATTCAGTGGGTCTTATAGTTCCCAAAACAAAACTCTCATATTAATTCTCAGTACTGTCTTCGGCCACAGGGAGAAGGGCACGATTTTACGAAACTGGAGCACAAGTAAGAACAGGCACACTTTAACTTTAAAAAAAAAAAATTTTTTTTTCACCTTAATAGGGCACAGTGACCTAAATGCATTGAGATTTTTTAAATCATCCCCTAGTAGAAATCAATACATAATGGATGAGATGGTTTGGAACTGGGGTGTTCATGGGGCATCTCCAAAACCATACCTAAACTCAAATCAAGGGAACTAGAAAAAGCAAGGCTGGAATATAAAGTTATCCAAGAAAATTACAGTCTATTCTCGTCTATTTCCTGGTGTCATGTTTGTGCATAACTGATTTTTGTATTATTGTTATTATTTAAAAAGAAAATTAGGGTGTCTATAAACAGAACAGACAAAATGGTGGTATAATCACACAATGGAATACTAAAGAATCACAATAATAAAAAGGAACAAACTATTGCTACATACAACACTGACAAATATCAAAAACACTACACTGAGTCAAAGAAACCTTAGCAGAAACAGCACTTGCCATATGATTCCATTTACATGACTTGAAAAACAAACAAAACTAATCCAGTGGGGGGAAAAAATTAGAACAGTGGTTGCCGGGGCACCTGGGTGGCACAGCGGTTAAGCGTCTGCCTTCAGCTCAGGGCGTGATCCCGGCGTTCTGGGATCGAGCCCCACATCAGGCTCCTCTGCTATGAGCCTGCTTCTTCCTCTCCCACTCCCCCTGCTTGTGTTCCCTCTCTCGCTGGCTGTCTCTATCTCTGTCAAATAAATAAATAAAACCTTTAAAAAAAAAAAAAAAAAGAACAGTGGTTGCCTGGGGAGGGAAAGAGAAAAGAGAGCTGGGGGGACAGACTGACTAGGAAGGGACGTGAGGGAACTTTCTAAAGTCTGAGCAACATACGATATGGTATAGTATAGTTACAATATAGTATATATCCCAACAGAGGTTTGGGTTACCCAGGTATATTCAGTTGTCAAAATTAATATTAGTATTCTTAAGATTTGTGTTTTTCATTGTATGTATACTGTACTTCAAAACAAAAAAGAAACATTAAATTCTAGTTAATAATATGGCTATCAAAGTGTTTGAAGGTAAAATGTACCAATGTCTACAATTTACTTGGAAAATTAAAAAATGAAGATGGATTAAAATGGATAGAGGGATAGAAAGCAAATAAAGCAAAATGTTACAGGATACAGGTGGAGGTAAACAGGTATACGATCTGTACAACTCTTCAATTTTTCTGTTTTTCATGATAAATGAACATCACAAAATGTTAGGAAAAAAGATTAGATATTAGAGAAACAGTCTCTCTCTACTAAACTGTTACTTAAAGAATTAAGGCTCATCTGAACCCTCATCTTTAGAATAAGGACTACCATTACCCTCTTCAATTATTGTAATAAAATATTTACTCAAGATCATCCAATTCCCTCTGTGCTGATTCTTCGTTCACCCAACAACCTTCTAACTGATTAATGTTTCTCAAATACCTTGAAATTGCAAAAGGGGTACTGTGCAGTGAGGCAAATGTATAAAGCATTACAGTCACAAAGTATAACCCAAAAAGTTTTTAATCAATTTATTGTATGCTTTTTTAATATAATTAATCTTCCTTTTATATCTGGTTTTTCTTTCTTTTTTTTTTAAGATTTTGTGTATTTATTTGACAGAGAGAGAGACAGCCAGCGAGAGAGGGAACACAAGCAGGGGAGTGAGAGAGGAAGAAGCAGGCTCCCAGCGGGGGAGCCTGATGTGGGGCTACATCCCAGAACTCCGGGATCACGCCCTGAGCCGAAGGCAGACGCTTAACGATTGCGCCACCCAGGCGCCCCTATATCTGGTTTTTCTAATCAACTGGTCTGAGTTTGGTTGGCATAATCATCTCCCCAAAAGTCTGAGGAAACCTTCAATAAAAGACTTTCTGGTTTGGAAGCGAAGAACCATACACTGGACAGCAACGTCTCAAAAAATAACACCCAACTCTGAGAAGGCAGCCATGTCTGAAGCAACCAGCTGGTTTTATCATCTGTAAAATTCAAATAACATCTGCCCTGCCCACAACAGGCTTGTGGGGTTAAATGAGGTAACATGCATAAAAGCATTTTAAAAATAAAGTCTTATTATCAACAACAGCCAAACTATGGAGAGAGCCCAAATGTCCAATGACCAGTGAATGGATAAACAAGATTTGGCATATATATAAAAAACACATATATACACACATATACAATAGAATACTACTCAGCCATCAAAAAGAATGAAATCTTGCCATTTGCAATGATGTGGACATAGCTCAAGTGTATTATGCTAAGTGAAATAAGTCAGTCAGAGAAAGACAAATATCATATGATCTCACTATGTAGAATTTGAGAAAGAAAACCAATGAACATATAGGAAGGGGTGGGGAGAGGAGAGAGGGAAACAAACCATAAGAGACTCTTAAGGACAGAGAACAAACTGAGGGTTGAAGGAGGGAGGTGCGTAGGAGATGGGCTAGATGGGTGATGATTAAAACTGGCACTTGGGGGGCTCCTGGGTGGCGCGGTCGTTGGGCGTCTGCCTTTGGCTCGGGGAGTGATCCCGGCGTTCTGGGATCGGGCCCCACATCGGGCTCCTCCTCTGGGGGCCTGCTTCTTCCTCTCCCACTCCCCCTGCTTGTGTTCCCTCTCTCGCTGGCTGTCTCTCTGTCAAATAGATAAATAAAATCTTTAAAAAAAAAAAAAAAAAAAAAAAAACTGGCACTTGGCGATGAGCACTGGGTACTGTATATAAGTGATCAAGCACTGAATTCTACTCCAGAAACCAATATTGCACTGTATGTTAACTAAGTAAAATTTAAATTAGAAAAAAGAAAATAAAGTCCTACACAAACGTAATACATTAGGATTCCATGATGTTACTAAGGACTTCTTGAAACTACCTGTGTTACTGGACAAATAAGGGAAGAATTATTTAAACAGATTACTACCATATAGTTATAAAGTCACTTGATAGAACTTTCCAGTATAAACACTTCAGCCACAATGATTAGTGTTGACTTATAAGGACATCTGTGTGAGTCAAGAACTACAACTCCCAATTTACCCAACAGGACTTTTCATCTCATCCATATTCCAGTACACAGTGTATATAAGGGAGACACACACTGCTGAGCACAATATAATGTCTTCGTGGCATACTTGTGGGAGTACTACCAAATACCTCTTGCAAATCCAAGGTCTGTTAACACTACTAAGCAATTTAAAAACTCTAACTGAAGCAGTTACCATCAAGTTTATTATCTTGTCCATATTAGACAGATTCCCATAAAAATCAGCAGCAGCACCTAAGGTTTATATCAAAACCTCATTCTGGTTTTGAAAATAAATACATTTCCCCCTCAATCCCTACAGCTACTCAACAGATTCAGCATAATTTAACAAAAATGTATCTTTGTACAACCCTATAACAGGAATCTGGTAAGAAAATATGAAATGCATACTAATTCCTTTGGCCAATTTTTCAAAGGATCAACAGAGGCTCTTCTTTGCTCCACAAGCAATTCAACTGTACAGAAAAAATTTAAAATAAACATGAAAATATTTAGAACACTTTTGTTCTTCAACATAGCAATGACCCATCTCAGACAAGATTTAGCAATCTGTTAAACTCTGTGTGAACACAAGTTATCTTTCATATCAGAATCTAAATACAAAATACCATCTAAAGCTGTTTCTTGATTCTGTAGGACTCTCACAAAACACACATGTAAAGCCAACCACAACCAAAGTCCTTGTAATATCTGGGGGTGGGGAGAATCTAAATCTCAAATGTTTAGATGGAAGAAAGGATGGCATTCCATGATTAACAGAATACTGCAAGTATTAAATGAAGTCCAGCCTCCTACTACTGCATGCACATTATGAAAATATATTTAATCTTCTATTTAAAGGAATCGCCACCATTTCCAAGTAGTTTAGAGTAAAAGCGTAGCACAGTGGGAGGAATACAAGCTCCAAAGAGAGTCAAGCCACTGACTTGTTTTTGGAAAACAAAGCCTCACTTTTCTTACCTCTAAACAAAAAACCACACTATTTCACCAACCACACAACTCTTTTGAGGATTAGGAAAATAATACATATAAAATGAGTGGCATCTAGCAAATGGTAACAATTATTACTGCTTCCAGTACTAATGAATACTTGAGCTAATACTTTAAAAAAAAAATAAAGGCAAGCAAAGAAGAAATCACAAAATACTCTGAGGTGAAAACAACATACCAAAGTGCTTAAGAGGAAAATTTATGCCTATATTAAAAAAAGAAGAAAAATCTCAAATCAATCTACCTTAAAACATAAGAAAAACTGCAAACTACACCTAATGCAAAAAGAAGGAAGGAAGAAGGAAGAGTTAAACAGAAAGCAATAATTTAAGAATAGAAAAATATTAGAGAAACAGAAAATTGGTAACTGAAAAACTTTCCACACACACACACACACACACACACACACACACACACACACAAAAGCCCAGATATACATGGTTTCACTGATGAATACTATCATGTATTTAAAGAATACCAATTCTTCATAAACTCTTCCTCCAAAATGGAAGAGGAGGAAACACATCCTAACTCAACCTATGAGGTCAGTATTACCCTGATACCAAAACCAAAGTCATCACAACCAAAGGAAACTAGAGACCAAAATCTCCTACGGACACAAAAGTCCTTAATAAAACCCTAGCAAAACTCCAGCAACAAACAAAAAGCATTATACACTAAACTCAAGTGGCATTTGGGGTGCCAGGGTGGCTCAGTCAGTTAAGGGTCTGCCTTCAGCTCAAGTCATGATCCCAGGGTCCTGGGATCAAGCCCCCCATCATCCTCCCTACTCAGCGGGGAACCCGCTTCTCCCTCTGCCTGCTGCTCCCCCTGCTTGTGCTCGCTCACTCTGTCAAATAAATAAAACCTTTTTTAAAAAATAAAGAAAAATTAAAAAAAAAAAAAAAGACCAAGTGGCATTTATTCCAGGATTGCAAGGCTGGTTTAGCGTCTGAAAAATCAAAGTAGTAGATTGTGTATTAATAGATTAAAGCACAAAAGCCACACGACAATCTCGACAGAGAAAAAGCATTCGACCAAATCCAACACCCCTTCATGAAAACGAAACAAAATACCCAACAAACTAAGAATAAAAACAAATTTCTTCAACCTGATAAAAATATTTACAAAAACTGGGATGCCTGGGTGGATCAGTCAGTTAAACGTCTGCATGATCCCAGCGCCCTGAGATCGAGCCCTGCATTGGGCTTCCCTGTTCAGCAATGAGTCTATTTCTCCCTCCCAGTCTGCCCCTCCGCCTGCTTGTGTTTGCTCTCGTTCTCTCTCAAATAAATAAAATCTTAAAAAAAAAAAAAAAGATCATCCTATTTAAATAATACATATCTACAAAAACTAACATCATTACTACAGTTAACTTCATTACTTAATGGTGAAAGATGGAAAGCCTTCCCACTAAGATCTGGAACAAGACCAGGATGTCTGCTTTTATCATTTCTATTCATTTGGAGGTTCCAGCCTCTAATTAAACAGTAAGAATTAAGCAAGAAAAAAAAATAATAAAAGGCATCTAGGATTAGAAAAGAAGAAGTAAAACTATGCCTATTTACAAATGACATGATCTTGTATGTAGAAAAATTCTAAGGAATTCACTAAAAAACTACTGGAACTAGTAAGTTCAGCAAGGTTGCAAAATATAAGATCGATACACAAAAATCAACTGTATTTCTATACACTATCAATAACCAATCCAAAAATCATTACACATGCGGCACCTGGGTGGCTCAGTCAGTTGCGCATCTGACTCTTGTTATCGGCTGAGGTCGTGACCTCAGGTCATGGGATGTGTCCACTTGTCTGTCCCTCTCCCTCCCTCTCTGCCCACCTCCCCACACCCACTTGCATATGCACGTACATGCTCACTCGGGCAAGTGTGCTCTCTCATAAATAAATCTTTAAAAAATAAAATAAAAGAAGTACACTTACAATAGTACCAAAACAAAACAGTTGTAAACAAACTTAAATACAAGACTTGTACAGGAAAACTATACACATTGTTGAAAAACATTGAAGGCATAGATAAATGGAAAGATATCCCAATGTTCAAGGATGGGAAGACTAAATGTTAAACATGGCAACACTCCACAATTAACCTACAGATGCAATGCAATCCCGTATCAAATTCCTAGCTGGCTTCTTTGCAGAAACTGACGAGTCGACCCTAAAAGTCATATTGAAATGGAAAGGACACAAAACAGCCAAAACAATCTCGATAAAGAACCACCAAGTTGGAGGACTCACACTTCCTAATTTCAGTACTTAATACAAAATAAGTCCTCATATGCGTGGCATAAAGACAGGCATTACAGATCAACAAATACTTATGTTAAGCAAGGGTGCCTGGATAATTCACTGGGGGAAAGAATAGTTTTTTCAACGAATGGTGTGGGGACAACTAAATACCCACACACAAAAGAGTAAGTTAGAACCCCATCACACACCATATACAAAATTAACGCAAAATGTATCAACAATTTAAATGTAAGAGAAGAGCTAAAACTATAAGGCCATTAGGGAAAAAACAGGTGTAAGTCTTCATGATCTTGGATTAGGCAACAATTTCTTAGCTATGACACCAAAGAGCATAAGCAACCAAAACAAACAAACTGGACTTCATAAAAATTAAAAATCTTTGTACTTCAAAGGACACCATTCCAAAAAACATGAAAAAATCTACAGAATGGGAAAAAATATTTGCAAATCATGTATCTAATAAGGGACTAAATATCCAGAATACATACATACAAAAAAACTTACAAATAAGAGGACACACAACCTAACTTAAAAATGGACAAAGGAGGGGCGCCTGGGTGGCTCAGTAGTTAAGCATCTGCCCTCGGCTCAAGTCATGATCCCACAGTCCTGGGATCGAGTCCCACGTGGGGTGGGGGGGGTCCCTGCTCAGCAGGAAGCTTGCTTCTTCCTCTCCCATCCCCCTTGCTTCTGTTCCCCCTCTCGCTGCATCTCTGTCAAATAAATACATAAAATCTTTAAAAAAAAAAAAAAAGGACAAAGGATTTGAATAGTCATTCCTCCAAAGAATATACACAAACGACCAATAGGCACATGAAAAAACGCTCAACATCATTAATCAATCACAAATGCAAATCAAAACCACCATGAGAAACCACTTCACACCCACTAGGATGGCTATAATGAAAAAGACAAACAATAACAAGTGCTGGGCAAGGATGCAGAGAAACTGGAACCCTCAAACATTCCTGGTAGAAATATAAAATGGTGCAGCTGCTCTGACAGTTACATATGACCCAGCAATCCCCCCTCCTCCTAGGTATGTATCCAAGAAAACTGAAAACATGTATGCCAACAAAAATTTGTACACAAATGTTCATGGTGTTATTATAATAGCCAAAATGTGGAAACAACCCAAATGTGTATCAACTGATGAACAGATGAACAAAATATGATATATCCATACAATATAATATTATTCAGCCATACAAAGAAATGAAATACTAATATATGCAATACCATGGATGAACCTTGAAAACATTATGCTAAGTGAAAGAAAACAGATACAAAGGCCATATATTTGATGATTCTATTTATATGAAATGTTCAGATATGGCAAATCAAAACAAACAAAGTAGATCTGTGATTGCCAAAGGGCAAGAGTAATGTGAAGTGACTGGTAATGGGTACAGGATTTCTTTTTGAGGTGAAAATTTCCCAGATTTAGATGGTAGTGACAGCTGCACAACTTTCTGACTATACTAAAAATCACTAAATTGTATATTTTAAAAGAATGAATTTTATGGTGTGTGAATTGTGTCTCAATTTTTAAAAAAGCAAAAAACAAAAAAACAAAACCAAAAACACCTACCAAAAAAAAAAAAAAAACTGATGAGGAACAAAGCAATTGAAATTTACTTTCTCCATTAAATAATGTTGTAGTTAAGGCCATATCCAAAAATTTTCAACCTCAAGGTTTCAGCTAAAACAAATAGCAGCACTTCAAAAATTCATCTAATTTTGAGCCAGGAACCCAGGCACCAACTTTCTAATCTTTTTAGATTAAAATACAGCAAGCTGTCCTTGTTCACAGATTCAGCCACTACCCACATTTGCAGCCCTGGGCCTTCCTATCTGTCTCCACGCTGTAAAGCACCAACGAGTCAAAACAGTCAACCTCACCCTCCTGGCCTGGGATATTCTAAAATCAATCAACAGCAAGCTGCCAGTATACTTAAGACTATTAAACTGTACTGATATACTTTAAACAAATTTAAAATGTACATTTTAACATTAATACGTATTTAACATTAACATATTTACCATTAACACAATGGTGTACACAACTGTACTTTAATAAGAGCTCATCTATAAATTCAAATGGTCCAACTACCTTTGATCAGCTTAAATGTTCAAATGGTTAAAATTCCTTTAAGTCATAATACGGTAGTCATACAGCTAAATAAACTGAAGTCTGTTTGTAGAAAAGAACATGCAGCAAAATAACATTTTCATAACATCTGAAAAATGCAATTGAGCTCACCTCTCAATTACACTATGCATGGACTAACAGGACCTTTCTTCTTGTGTTATACCGACACATACAACCCATAATCGTGAATGAAACAATATAAATCAATATCAGCCAGGAAGTTTACCCCTCCGTTTCACCTCATATCCCGCCAATTTTTTCCTAAATACATATTAGCTTCATTTTTAAGAAATAAATTTCAGGGGCTCCTGGGTGGCTCAGCTGGTTAAGCGTCTGCCTCTGGCTCAGGTCATGATCCCAGGGTCCTGGGACAGAGTCCCTACACTGTCCCAGTCTTAGGGCTCCCTGCTCCACAGGGAGTCTGCTTCTCCCTCTTTCTGCCCCTTCCCCCAAACTCATTAATGCTCTCTCTTGCGCATATGCACACTTACGCTCTCAAATAAAAATCTTTAAAAAAAAAAAAATTTTTTCAGGGGCACCTGGCTGGCTCAGTTAATACAGCATACGACTCCTGATCTTGGGGTCGAGTTTAAAGCCCTACGTTGGGTGTGGAGCCTACTTTATTAATTAATTAGTTAATTTCATCACCTCCCATATGATTGGTTCCCTTTTACCCCATCCAAAACTATACCCCCTTGAAAAAAAAGAGTGGGGGAGGAAAGGAGGAAGAATATTTAGTGTCTTTTCAGTGACATAGACATACTTCAAAAAGACATCACACTCAACTGGAAAAACTTTGGAAAAGGTACCTGAGTATTTACAGGGAGGAAAAGTCCAGACTAAATAAAAGGGACTTCTTGGAAAAAACAAAAGCTTACACAAGAGGATTAAATCTATACAATTAAGTAAAATACCAAGACAGATCAGGTAAGCGCAATCCTCTCCACCAGAACCTACAGACTGTAAGAACAAAATAGCTCTTCGAACCTAAACCGGTAGTTCAAGTTTTGTTCTTAAGTCTAATATAAAATCTTAAAAATTACTGGAAAATAATCAATAGAAACCAAAATTATAAATAGATTCAAGAAAAATTTCTTAATTCCTGATTATTGGATTCTTGGATCATTAACAGAGGCTAATTTCTGGTACTCATGAAATGTAATTATGGTGATTTTTCACAAAAGGTATTTTAGTACCACGCTGAGCCAGAACATTGCTAAGATGTACAACGTGTCTAAAAAAGCAGTATTTAAATTCTTCTAGCACTTTTTTTTTTTTAAGATTTTATTTATTTATGTGACAGAGAGACAGCCAGCGAGAGAGGGAACACAGCAGGGGAGTGGGAGAGGAAGAAGCAGGCTCCTAGCGGAGGAGCCCGATGTGGGACTCGATCCCGGAATGCCAGGATCACGCCCTGAGCCAAAGGCAGACGCTTAACGACTGCGCTACCCAGGTGCCCCTCTTCTAGCACTTTTAAGCAGCGGAGAAATCCCAATCATCATCTTACTTAACCACTCTTTGCAGTGTGACCCTACTTGCCATTCCCTCACTAACCTTCCCCCTCTTGGTTTTGGTGACCCTACCCTCACCTAATTTCTCCTATCTCTGTCCATTCATCTCCATCTCAAACTCCTCTTATTCTATTTGCGTTTATCAGGGTTCCATCCTCAGCTATCTTCTCACTCATATAACTGGGTCTCAAAAGGAAAGTTACACACAGGGGTAGTAGCCAAAGGACAGGAAAAAAAAAAAATCAAGAATGAACTGCCCAGATCCCACCCTGGAGCTGCGGGAAGCAGCATTAATGTGTTTTTTTAGAAAAGGTTACCAAAGTGATTCTGACAACCCCATCTCTACTCCAGAGGGAACCACTGGTCTAACAGCACTTCCTATGTGATCCTAGCTGCTCCACTGGCTTCAGCTCTGTCTGACCTATTCACCTATGTCACCCTAAATGGTGTTGCTGTGGCTCACCCTCCCTCCTAACCTTCAGACACCTAAGTTACTCCACAGTTACATGGTCCATAAGCCCTACAATTCAACATACCTGACACCATTTTTATAGCACCACCTTATACAACAACCACCACCACCCAGAAGTGACTTAGAAAACCTGGTTAAAATGAATTTAGTATATGCACCTACTGGAATACTGTGCTGCCATTTAAAAAAAGAAGGTAGAGTGCAGCTACTCTGAAAGACAGTATGGAGGTTCCTCCAAAAGTTAAAAATCGAGCTACCCTACGACCCAGCAATTGCACTACCAGGTATTTATCCGAAGGATACAAACACAGTGATTTGAAGGGGTACATGCACCCCAATGTTAACAGCAACAATGGCCACAATAGCCAAAATACAGAAAGAACCCAGATGTCCATCGACAGATGAATGGATAAAGATGTGGTGTGTTTATATACAATGGAATACTACTCAGCCATCAAAAAGAATGAAATCTTGCCATTTGCAACAACATGGATGGAACTAGAGGGTATTATGCTAAGCAAAGTATGCCAGAGAAAGGCAAATATCATATGATTTCACTCATATGTGTAATTTAAGAACCAAAACAGATGAACATAGGGGAAAGTAAAGAAAAATAAGATGAAAAGAGAGAAGGAGACAAACCATAAGAGACTCTTAACTATAGGAAACAAACTAAGGGTTGCTAGAGGGGAAGTGGGGGTTGGTGGGGTGAGTGGGTGATGGACATTAAGGAGGGCACTTGATGTAATGAGCACGGGGTGTTATACGCAACTGATGAATCGGTGAATTCTACCTCTGAAACTAATAATACACCATATGTTAATTAAACTGAATTTAAATAAAATAAAATAAAAATAAGGTAGAAATACATATGTTAACTTGAACTCTAAAATACAGTTAAGTTAAAAACAAAAAACAAAAAAAACCAAGGTACAAAATACAGTGTGGTGTGCTATACTTGTGATAGAAAAAAAGGATAAATGCGGTATATGCACAGGAAACTTCTGGAAGGATACTCAAGAAACTTAGCCATGATTCTCACTAGATGGAACTCTGGGTATGGTGTAGAAGGGAGACATCACTTTCACTGTGTCATTTGAATTTTCTATCATGTGAATGCATTCCTTTTGTAATAATAAAAAAAGAACAAATTAAAAGATACTGCAAAACTATACAGGAAAATTTATATGCTATCTGAAAAAGGACTTCTATCCAGAGTATATAAAGAACTCCTACAAATGAATTAAAAAAAAAGATAACCCAATAGGAAAAAAAGCAAAAGGTTTGAATAAAACCCTCACAACAAAGTTTACCCAAACCGCCAAAAAAGAAAGTTGCTCAACTTCATTAGTCATCAAGGAAATGCAAATTAAAACCACAATGCACAGAACTAAAATGAAAGACACAGCCAGTATCAAGTACTGACAAAGACGTGGAATAACCAGAACTCGCATACTGCGTAGCAGCGTAAAAAGCACTGATAAAACCACTCTAGAACACTGGCAGTATCTACTAAATCTTAACACGTACACACACACACACACACACACACACACACACACTTTATAACCCAACAATTCTACTGCTGGGTATACACCCAAAGAGAAAAGAGTGCTTATGTCTACCAAAAGACGTATGCAAAAATGTTCACAGCCACATTATTCATAATATCCCCAAACCAAAAAGCTCCAAAAAGTAGAATGGATAAATTATGCTATCATGTAATGGAATACCACAAACCAATGACAAATCATTACCTCTCTACACAAATGTAGATGAATCTCATAATGCTGAGGGGAAAAAATCAGATATAAAAGAAATACTGTATAATTCCCATTACATAAAATTAAAAAGCAGGCAAAACTAATCTATGGTGATAAAGGTCAGGAAAGGTTGGGGGTATCACCTGGGATAGGGAATAAGAAGACTCCCGCTGGGATGTTGGAAACGTACTATTTGTCAATCTGGGCAGGTGGTGGTTATATACTTATACACACGTGAAAAGAATCGTCAAGTTGTACAAAAAAATTCTTAAAAATAAGAGAACGGGAATACAAGTCAAAGACTGGGCAGACATTTTTCCAAAAGACATATCTGATGATCAGATTGTTATCCAATATACACAAAGAACTCTTAAAACACAGTAAGAAAACAAACCCAATTAAAAACTAGGCAAAAGACCTGAACAGACACCTGACCAAAGAAGATGTACAGATGGCAAATAATCATCTGAAAAGATGCTCAACATCATGTATCATTAAGGAATTGCAAATTAAAATTAAATACCACTACATATCTATCAGAATGGCCAAAATTCAAAACACTGACACCACCAAATGCTGGTAAGCATGTGGAGGAAGAGGAACACTCATTCACTGCTGCTGGTGGGAATGCAAAATGGTACAATCACTTTGGAAAATAGTTTGGCAGTTTCTTACAAAACTAAACACACTCTTATCATAATCCAGCAATCACATTCCTTGGTATTTACCAAGCTGAAAACTATGTCCATACAAAAATCTGAACATGAATGTTAAGGGCAGCTTTATTCATAAATGCCAAAATTCTGAAGCAATCAAGATGTCCTTCAGTAGGTGAATGAATAAAGAAAGTGTGGCACGTCCAAATAATGGAATATCATTTGATGTCAAAAAGAAGTGAGCTATCAGGCCATGAAGTCGTGGAGTAAACTGAAATGCATATACTAAGTGAAAGAAGCCAATCTGAAAAGGCTACATACTGTAGGACTCCAACCGTATGACATTCTGGAAAAGGCAAAACTATGGAGACAGTAAAAATATCAGTGATTGTTCAGGGGTGGGGATATGAATAGGCATAGCACAGAGAATTTTCAGGACAGTGAAACCATTCTATATGATACTATAATGATAAACATACATCATCATACATTTGTCAAAACTCAAAGAATGCACAGGAGTGAACTCTAAATGTAAACTATGGACTTCTGAGTGTCAGTGAGGGTTCATGGACAATTAAAAGTACCACTCCTGTGGGGAATGCTGACAGTAAGGGAGATGGGGGGGGTGGCAGGATATAGGGGAACTCTCTGTACCTCCTGTTCACTTTAGCTGTGAATATAAAATTTCTCTAAAAAATATTTTTAATTCATCAAAGTATACACTTCAGTGCAGTAAATTAAATTATGCTTCAATAAAAAAAGTAGAAAAAGAGATCTAAGAAGAAAAAAACTGGGGGCGCCCGGGTGGCTCAGTCATTAAGCATCTGCCTTCAGCTCAGGTCATGATCCCACGTCCTGGGATCAAGTCCCGAATTGGGCTCCCTGCTCAGAAGGGAGCCTGTTTCTCCCTCCCCCTCTGCCTGCTGCTCCCCCTACTTGTGCTCTCTCTGACAAATAAGTAAATAAAATCTTTTAAAAAAAGGTAAGATAATCTACGGCATCAGAAGTTAGGATAGTGATTACCCTCGAGCAGAATGAGCCAGTGACTGGAGAAGTTACAAGTGGGGCCTCTTGGGGATAAGAATGCTATTTATTGATATAGGTGCTGGTTACCTGTAGGTATATTCACTTTGTGAAAATTCATTTCACTACATACTTTAGATGTATGCATTTTCACTATACATACTACACTTCAATTAAAAAGTTTACATTAAAAAAGGGTACAATAAAAGTACATTGACATGCCATCTAATTCACCAAAACGTATTTTCAATCTGTCTAAAACTAATCTTCTCTTCCCCACAAGTCACTCATCTTCCAGAAAGAATCACTTCAACTTAAGAAATTCCAAAGTATAAACTTTTTTCTACCAAATACAACTCTGCATATCGCTGACAAATGGCATTAATCATTGTATCCACAATTTCACTTTCAATTTAGGAATAAATGCATTCACAAACCACCTTTCAAAACCTAGCCAGCTTCTAAGAACTTCTATACCCACCGCATATGACTGACACCATCTTTCACCCAGTTGCACAGGTCAGAAATCTTGCTGTCTCTCTTCTCCTTTCCACCTTCCCATCCCCCATCCAATCTGTCTCTGCTCTTATAGTCAAGCCCTCTCTTCAGACCTCGCTGACTCAGTGGTACAGACTGAAATGTCTGTGTTCTCCCAAAAGTCACACACTGAATCCTAAGTGTCCAATGTGACGGTGTTTGGAGTTGAGTAGACCATGAAGGCACTGCCCTCATGAATAGGATTAGTGCCCTTATAAAAGAGGCTGGAGAAATCCACCTCATGTAGTTACATGGAGAACACAGCCTCATCAATGAGGATGCAGACTCTCACCAGACTCGAGGATTCTGCCTGTGCCTTGATCTTGGATTTCCAGCCTCCAGAACTATTGTTTACAAGCCACCCAGTCTGTGGTATTTTGTTATAACAGCCTGAATGGACTAAAATACCCAGACTTCAGCCTATATTCATTCTTTGCTTTCCTACTAGAGCATTCACTCAAGAGTTCCTTTACCTCGGGTCCACAGACCCCAGTCTATAGAAGTATATTTAGATAGAAGTGATTTCCTTCACAATCGTAGGTGTTTTATTTTATGCATTATTCCTGAGAAAAGGTCCATGGTCTTCATCAAATTATCAAAGGGATCCGTGGTCCAGAAAGGTTTAGATGACCTAACTGGACTCTGCTTCCATGCTTATAGTCTCCAATTCTCCTCCACACCGCTGCCAGGATGACATACCTGTCAACCATCCTTAAAATCCTTAAATGGTCCCAAATGCTTCCAGGATAAAATCTAAACTCAAGAGCATGGCAAAGTATGCTCATAACTGACTCCTGCTCATCTCCTCAGCTCCATCTTGCCTCCTGCCATACGCTGCTACTAACATACTGAGCTGTTATCTGCAATTCTCTGAATTCGTCATGCCTTCTCACTCCTCTCTGCCTTTGCAGCAGCTGTTCCCCCTGCCTTTTATGCCCAGCTTAAGCACCACCTCCTCAGACAAGCCCTCCTGGCCATCCTCCACTCCCAATCTCAGTAAGATGTCCGTCCTGTCAGTGCTCACACCACTCTGTGATGATCCCCCGAAGCACTTTCCTCACGGTGTTTGGTCAGTTTATTGGTCTGCCTCCCCTTCTAGACTGTAGGCTTTCCTAGGGCAGAAGCCAGAGCTGGGTATGTATATCCTGCCTAGCAGAGCTCAAGACCACAACAGAGTACTCAACAAATGCTTATTGAGCAAGAGATTGGTCTTGGAAAAAGCCAAACTGGACGAAGGCTGGTCAGAAACCTCATCAACGAACTAGGGGCACTGATCTGGAGACTGCCATTAATGCAAATTGCCCAGTTGAGGTAAGACAGGTCTGCGTCTATTAATCTACCACCAATGGTCCTTTCTTCAAGGCTGGGAAGATAGCCTTTAATAAACGTAATCACCATGGTCAGGCACTGCGCCAAAGGCTTGACAGGCATTAGAGCTCACTAAACCTCAAAGCAACTCTAAGATATTCTTTTTCTTTTTTTATTTTAAAGATAAACAGGCAGAGAGGTAAACTACCCAAAGTCAAGCATAAAGTTTCAAAGTCAGGTTTTAAACTCAGGATTCCGATGCCAAAGCCCACGCCTAGTCGCTGAACTCGGTTTTCTGGAGATAAGAGATCAGCATGCCCTTGGGAAGAGCCTGGATT
The DNA here is from genome assembly GCF_023065955.2 of Ursus arctos. Taxonomy (NCBI): domain Eukaryota; kingdom Metazoa; phylum Chordata; class Mammalia; order Carnivora; family Ursidae; genus Ursus; species Ursus arctos. The sequence continues at coordinate 31,472,690 of NW_026622997.1, read as the reverse complement.
GGATGAGAGGGGACCTTTCATTAGCCACTCAGCAAACGAGAAAGGTCTTACTTCCCAGGCAGCACTACTATTAAATTCTTTAACATTTAATGTAACCTCCCCCGTATGTATGAGTTGCAAAATCTTTCAAAAGAGAAGGGCTTTTGAGAGTTGTTTTTCCAAGAACAGCAAGTAAAGCTAGTGAACACCAAGTAAAAATGGGTGAAACTGTTGAACTCTCCATCAGACTCAGGGATTGAGAAGGGAGAAGAAAAATCCATCTCATGGAATGGAGTTGGTTGTGGCAATACCAATAAGGGAAAGAAGGTAGATGGAGTGTCCACAGCCTGCTACAAAGAGACACCATGAAGCACCATCCTTTAACTGGCTGAAAAGGTGTCACTGAGCTTAGAAAAAGAAAGAGCCCATGGGGTTCTAACAGATGGAACACCAATATGCTGAAAGCTGCTGCATTTCCACTACACTTTAGCTTGGAATGTGCACCACAGCTCCTATTCTATGATCTTTAGCACTTCCCTACAAGACCCCAGGGGACTCACACCCTGCACTTCAAGGGAAGACAGCATGTTTTCCTTAATTCTGCCCACCACCTGTTCACATTAGTTTCTCTAGCCCTTACCTTTCATATTTTGATTAGAAAGTGGTGACCACAGAGCATCCTCATTCCTAATTACCACCACTCCCCTTCCATCCAGATTTCCCCATCTTCATCCCCCTCACACTCCAGTCTCCTTCCCTTGACCACCATCTCTATCCTTCCTCTTCCAACTCACCCCCAAATCTAGTTGATACAGACATGTCCAGTGACTATTTTGCACCCCAAATTTAAACACAAAACCAACACAGTCCATTCTTCCTAGTCCCTAACTCCAACCAAAACAACATACAATGCAAGTAGTAAAAATATTCAGGTAAACCTAGGGGGCTTTCAACTAAGGAATCAGAATACCTACCTAGTCACTAGACAGTTTAAAACTAAAGGTAAGAAAATGGAGTCTTTAGGGACACACACTTCCACAGAACAGGTTCTACCGTGGCTCCCATTTTCTAAACCAATCCATACTGATGCTGAGATTATAAATCCCTAAAGAGACCCAAGTATACACCATGCAATTTCCATACTTTCACTCAGGATTATATCTTTATCATTTAAGTCACCGCAACTGTTCCTTGATTAGATCCTGCCCAATATGCACTGAAGAGAAAGATTAGCCTTACAAATAAAATGCATGATTTGAGCACCTCTCGCTGGCAGTGGGGCAAAGAGGGGAGGGGTGACATGGATGACAAGGAGAGCTAATTAACACTGACCTATTCACAGAAACAGGGAATACAGGCCTCAAAGATTATATGAACATGTGCCCCCAATCAACAAAAAATAAAACAAAAGTTCCCCTACATAAACATTTCTACAGATCGACATCAAGAACACTCCTTTGTTTTTAAAGGGAGTAGCACAGCTTTGTGTTATATTAAAAAGAGAAGGACAAACTACATAAAACCATGTAAAGTCATATACTTTGAAGATTTTAAATACACATGCAAAGTTTCATACTTTGTGTGCATACACACACAGACTTGAAAAACCTGGTTTTCTGGATTTCAGTGGCAACTGAAGAAAACGAATAATACCATCCATGCCTTCCCAAGCACAAAAACCTAGAAACCATAAATCGAAAAACAACTCACACTGAAATATATCATACCTTCTCCCACCTCCAGTTTATTTTTTATGATTTTTTGCTAGTTAATACACTTCTGGACACTTTTAAAATGATTGTATTATTTAATCTATTTTGTATCTCATTCATTACATTAAAAAAAATTCCTTTGGGCAATAACTTGCCACCACATCTATTCATATAAGGCACCCTAGAAAGGGTTGAAAATTGAAAAACAATGACCTGAAATAGGCAGACTTTGAAAGCACAGACATTTTCAGGAAAGCTCTCCACCCAATCTATGTTCTCCAAATTCCTGCCCCCACACTTCCAGCTAGGTAGCATAAACTACAGAACCTCACACTGTGTTCAGAAATTCTACCAACATAAGCATGCAAGAGAAAATAAATTGCCTGCCACAAGAACCTGACTATGGGAAGCATATCTGTGATACTTCTGAATGGTCAGAATACTTCTCCTTCCAGGAAGTGTGGCTGAAAGTGTGATTATTTTATATAAATGCACTTCAACTTACCAGTGCAAGAAAGAGTCCAAGAAATACATAAGACATCAACAGCTGTTACCCCGCACCATTCCACTTCAGCAGAAAGAAATGAGAAAAGGCACTCCCCAAAAGGTCCCAAGTACATCGCCAACCTCACTCTTTGCCAGGTCATTAATGAGGCATCAGTGAGGCTAAACAGAGCCTGTCTGCAAATTAGAAACACAAAATGCTGTGGTGTAGTCTGCTCCCATCCCTCCCACCAACCACCCACAGCCAGGGTGATAGCAAGCTGCCAGGACATTCTTCTGCCCTAATCACACCTGGCTACGATACAGGACATCTGGTACAGTTGAATGAATAGATGCAACTAGCTAGTACAGCACCTTCTTCCTACTGCATTCTTCCTTCCTCTGGTCAACAGATGCAGCCACAACTCCAGATATCCAGCACTGTTTGCAGCTCTGTCCCCCGGCATCAAGGATGACATGGCATTTTCATTCAACTTGTACCATTCCCTCGCAGTGGTTTTGCCCACTGCTGCTGGATATTTCAATACAATCCACCTTCTTCTGTACACAGGAACTTGAATTTACCAGAAAATCCAATGCACTTATCCCCAATCACATCTCAAAAGCTGCCGTCTCAGATTTACATTTGTAAAAACAAATATTATTCCTCCACAAAAGTCATAGTCCAAAGGTGAATACTTTCAAAAAGTCTCTCACTAAAGAGAAAAAAAAAAACTGATTCTCTATTAGTCTAACACCTCCCTGTATAGGCCTCTGAGGTTGCCAGTTTAAGACTGTTAAGAGCAAAGATGATTGACTCAAAAGCTAACATGAAAAAAAAATGTTCAAATTATGGGCTAACTTGTACTGACATTTTAATTCCCAAAACTGATCAAAGGAACACTTCCCAGTAATCTGAATTAACAATAGCATTGCTTCCCCCCAATGGAAATAAAATGTTAGCGCTGGAAAGAAACTTAGAGCTAAATTAGACAACTCCCTCATTTTTAAAAGACAAGAAAATGGGGGTCTGAAGGACTCACAAGAAAACAGGCTTGACTGTCAATTATATCTCAACAAAACTGAAGAGAGAAAAAAATAGGCTTGAAAATCCTGGTTGTCTATCAGGTCAATGTTCTAGAAGAGCACTGTCCAGAAGACCTTTCTGGGAGGATGAAGTGTTCTGTATCTGTGTTCCCCAACAGGGTAGCTACTGAGCTGTGAGTACTGAAAATGTAGCTAGTATACCTAAAAAACTGAATTTTTTACGAATTATAAATTGCTATATGTAGCAAGTGACTACTATACTGCCCAGCACAATTCTAGAATATGTCCTTAGGTTTTATTTTTAAAACAAAGTTGCTTCACCTCTCTTCTACATTTAACACATACAGTAAGTTTCTTCTTTATGTCTAAAATATCTCATCCGGCAACCTACTCTTGTTATAGAGTGACCCAGTCCACAGCAGGATCAACCTGTTCCTCAAAGACCCCAGCAGAACTGAGCGACAGGAGTGTCATCCACCCAGTTGGAACGAAGCCCCTCTTCTACACACTGCTCTGATACAAGTCCCACACACCCAACAAGCCTGAATGAATCTGGACGATTTTTCAAGTACCTCACTAAAATTATACAAGTATTGGGTTGTGACCAGTCACTTCCTACACATGGCTTTGTTGAGATACCAAACTTTACCTCTCTTCAAAAAGAAAAAAAAAGAATTTTTAACCTCAATATCTATGATGATTATAGGATTCTGGAACTTTGTATCAGTCTGCACACACACAACCTCTGTATGATCTAATAAAAATCCAAATTATATTAGTTCTCACAGTCTTAGTACTCTGTTCTCAGTAAATAGTATTTAACATGCTGGGTTCTTTTTTTTAAGGACTTTATTCATTTCAAAAGATTCTTAGCCTGGGGCACTTGGGTGTTACAGTCAGTTAAGCAAGTGTCCTCTCTCGGTTTCAGCTCAGTCCGGAATCTCAGGGTCATGAGATAGGGCCCTCCATCGGGCTCCTCGCTCAGCACAGTCCACTTGAAATGTTCTCCTCCTCCCTCTGTCCCTCCCGCTCGTGCTCGTGCTTGAGTTGTCATGCATGCACTCGCTCTCGCTCTCTCTCCCTCTCTCCCTAAAATAAGTAAGTAAATCTTTTTAAAACAGATTCTTAGCCCTCTGTTTTTCTACCTAGGAAAAGGTCAGTCTATGAGAACTAATGTTAACTTTAATACCATTAAGGATTAAGAAGAGATTTTTAGTCAAAACTTTTCAGTATGACTTGAAGTATTGAGTTCTCTTTTTCAGGAGGGAGGAGAGTAAATGGAAGAAAAGGATAATACCAATAGATCTGTATTTCCTACATGTTAACTGGATCTAACTTTAAAAAGCTGTTGCCTCAAACCAGTGTAAACAAAGACCATGTTTTCTTTAAAAAAAAAAAAAATTATCTCCCTGTGTTCCATCACATCAAAGGGACAAATGTTTTCTGAATATCCAAATGTAATCAGGAACACAGGGCAAGTAGATAAATGTACTGACAGTATTTCATTATATCATGTCACATCTTCAGGTGTGCACAATACTCAAAGATGCAAAGTAAAACTGCACAAATGATCTGTTTTGTTTTTAAGGGAATGTTTAAGGGGGCTTTATAATCAAGGGATAATTAGTGACATCACTGAAATAAACATTCTACTGATTAACTAGTAATTCATGCTGTGGTCACTTGAACTTGAAAGCCCAGGTTAAACTGGTTGAAGTGTGGCAACATGTTCTAATTGGAAGACTGAGACTGAAGAATCCAGGGCCACACACTGTTCAGAGCTAAGCATACTCGCCAGATGACTCACAAAGTGACAGAAACAGAGTTCTGCATCAATTCGCAAGGCCTGGGCTCAGAGGGAGAAAAAAGAAAAAAACAGAGATTCTATTTAAGCTAACTAGTTAATACCTTCTGATTCCCAAAAGTAAAACGGAATAAAACAAATCATCTTATATTTCCAATTAACTGTCTACTAGTAACCTCTTCAGGAATGGAATACAGTTCGTGAGATGACTCTTGATCTGCCTAACCCCATTTTATTTAAAATACATCATTACCTAACAGATCTAGTTGGTGAATAAAATGCTTCAACAGATCACAAAAAATACTGACATCTATTTCCCTAAAGAAAATGTATCCATGTAATATTTTATGACATGATTAAGAGCTTACTTTTTATCAAAAACAATGGTTTACCAAATAAATTCCATATTTAAATACTTCATTATTCCCTAAACATGAGACTGAATAATTTATGTATACTATACTTTAAAATTATTTATGAAAGAAATAGTACTTCCCAAATTTTCATATTATATTACAATAGAGATTGTCTCCAATTGTAAAAGCAAAATATCAACAAATGAGTTTTTACATTTAATAAGTAAAATTAGAAAAAAAAGTCCATCTTTCCCCAATTATCCTTTTTTATTATCCTGCAATATACTCAGTATATAAGTGTCTTAGTCTTCTTCCTCTCTTTTTTAGAATATTGTCTGCTTTTTCAACAACTTTTAAAAATACCTAAGAATTTACATGTATCAGTACCTTTTAAATGTCTAAACAATTTAAAATGTATTACAATGTAGCTTCAACTAACACTACTGTGTAGTTTAAAAGTGCTTTTGTGTATGAGTACATTTCAACTAAAAAAAATACTATCTCACTTCAGATGTGATTACAAACTAGCATGTTTTTCGAATGATTACGGAATGCCTAAAAATGAGCCAAGAAAACACTCACATTTCACTAAAAGTTTTAAGTATGTATCTCAGAGAAAGAACTGTTTATGATCATTAACTCTAAAAGCATGGTATACACCATGCTAACACCTTCCAACTTTTACAAAGAGATGTAAATCTTCAACAGTTTCCGAAGCAGCTGTGTTTCCCAGCAGAGAGATGGTCTCTATAAAATAATAACTTAATTACAATTACACAATATAAACCAAAAGGAGGAAAAGTAGAAACTCGACTTGTTCAAGCATTCAACACACTTGTACTGTATGCTCCTCCTGTCATTCCACTTTCTAATTGCATTCCCACAAGCAAGACCTCACAGCTCTCCTATCTAACTAACCAAGCCCCACTGATGGTGTCCTGACTGAACAGCAAGTCCAGCAGCCTAAGTCACTACAGAGAAAAGCAATCCTAAGGAACTCCCTTTAGTCTACTGGTGCCAGAACATTCTGAGAGGCTCCTCTGCAAAGGGCTGGGTGTGGGCCATGGCTAGCTGACTTGATAGATTTACGGCTTCCACAGAATGCAATGCTGACTGAAGTTCTGGTAACACACTCACCTTCATTTTCATCAAAGGAAAAGCCAAAAGATACCTCCTGAATGGCTTTCACAGCCACCTACCTCTCTCCATTCTCCCTGGCTACTACACACAATCATCCCTACTCTGGGTTACTCCTCCTGACAAGACTTCTGTACCTTTGGCAACACCCCATGAACTTTTATAAAAACATCACATTCATACACACAATCATACCCACACACCCAGGCCACTCTCAACATCATCCAATCTTTCAAATTAAAGAAAAGCACATCACTGCCTGCTCAAGGTTCTTCCATAGTTCCTTAGAGAACTCAAGATAAAAGTCCAAAGATCTAGGCATTACCTATAGAGAGTCCTGCATCACCAACTGCTCTCACCATCTCTACTGAATCCCCCCTCACAAACTACCAATCAACCCCAATGAACTTTTGGTTCCTCAAATGTGGAGTGCTCTCTCTCTCACATCCAGGCCTTCACCCATGCTATTCCCTCCGCCTGAAATAAACTCTTCTATTTCCATTCTCTCCTACCCTTCCTGCAGGCGTAGGCTGGTGTCACTTCCTCCTGGTTACCTTCTTCTACCTCCACCTCCATTAGGGTAAGTGCCCCTCCCATCACACCCTATACCAATCCTCACACACTTTACTCTGTCCCTTTACTTCTCTATGCCCTCTGCCTCCAGAGGATGGGGCCAGTGCCCCCTTGTCCACCATTGTATCAGAGACAATTATTTCTTGAATATATTCAAGTTTACTTAATGAACATAGTGTGAATGTGACCCATACAATAAGGGACATATAATCAAAGCCAGTTATGATAAAACTAGGCAGCAATATCATTACACCTTGCTATAAAATGCAAACTACACAGCTACCTACAAACTCCTTTAGAAAAGTTTAAAGCATTACACATTAAAAAAGAACGCTTTCCAACATAAAAATACCAGTTTTGTGCTCACAACTCCTGTTAGGCAAACTGCAGTTCATAAGAAGGGCCAAATTGAAAGTATCAAAAAAGCAGGACTGATTGCTTATAGGTCAGGTATGATATCAGTTTAACTATTCCTCCCTGCAACTATCAAACTTTTTGGCATTATTCAAAACTCTGCTGACTAAAAGTCAAAGGCTATTCCGTTTCCTTAGTTTCTACGCCTTGCTATAGGCCCTTCAATAAGAGTTCCACTCATGATAATGGTCCCAAGGACATAAACATGTTGCCAGGAAACAAGCCTCTGATACATCCTGGGCATTAGTTGCCATTGGCAGCTACTTTCTTTGAGCCACATGTCTTCTTACGAGTTACAATCAGAGGCTTGTGACACCAGATTTTTCCAGGGCAGAGACTGATGTCATAAACGTGATGGTCCTAAGCACTCAGAAGAGCTCACCAGCTCCGCCCTAAACTCCCTGTAAGCAAGGGGCAAGTTATCCACCCTCTTAAGCTTCAACTTCCTCATCTATAAAGAGATAATGGTTCTACCTCCTAAGACTCTGTGGGAATTAGATTGCCTGTGAAAGCGCTTAGGAGACAACCCAATTATTAGGAAGACTATAAAACCTAAAATATTTTCACATCTTCAAAACTTTTGGTAATACCATAACTTATTTTTGACTAACATCTTTCCACCAGGAATTTTTTAAGAAAGGGAATAAAGAGGAGAAAATGAGAATCTATTTCTTTGTCGCGACCTTTGAATTTAACAAATTTCACAGAAAACTACATTAAGATCTACTTTCTAATCTTTCTCTGCACTCCCCAAAATCAGACTTAATCTGTACCTCAACCATTCCTAACATCTGGGAGGTAGCAAAAATGAAATACTTAAGTACATCTTCCCAAGATGTTCTCACCAGAAATAATCATTTCCTTACTGCCTCTATGCACCTTGAAATATACTAGGCCTTAGGAAATTTTTTAAAAAAGAAGAAAAAGAAGAAGAGGAAGGAGGAGGAAAGAAAAGAAAAAGGGCTCAATCACAAAAGTCCTTCAAAGTCTCTGGTTTCCTTACAACACAATTAGAATCATAAGGTAGAATGGAGGCACCTGTTAGGTAAGAGGGGTGGTAATTCACGAAACTCCAAGCATTACAAGGAGAATTTAAAATCTAACTATATGGGGAAAAGTTGATTTCCCACCTCATATTCTTTTTCACTCTAACACAGGATGACCAAGTAATAATGCAGGCTGGCCAATGTGAATATTTTTATCATTAAAAAAGGGGGGGAGGAATTTAAGCCAATTGAGCAAACTGGCTCTCACGTTCCCAAGCCAGGCTGACTTGAGTTTTATTTTATTTTTTAGACAAGGAAATTTTACAGATCTTCTGAAACGTGTTTTAAATAAAGGTGAGACTTACAACTTTACCCTAGCCTGGATTCCGGGCTGGATTTTTAAAAAGGGGTGACGTGTGAACAGCTTCCTAAAAGCAAATAGGGCACTGGGATATAATTTAGGAAGTGATGATGCAAGTCTCTGGGGGACAGGGAGTGGGGGGTGGTGAAAAAGTCAGAGGAAATACCCTCCTGGTGCCTGGGCACCAACTCATACCTAGGTGGGGAGGGAGGGCTGGCCTCCACATGCCAAGGGAAAGGGACACCCCAGCTCCACGGGGAGGTGCCAACACCGCCCCCTCATCCCTCCCTGCTGCCCTGCCCCCCTCACCCGTGCCCCGGGCGGCCCCCGCTGACCCAAACCTCAGGTAGGAGAGTCCCAGAGGGTGGCAGTGCACCCCAAGCAGGACCTTCTCTGCCCACCTCCAGCTCCCCACCCAGTGCCCCTCCCCGAGACGCGGCCCCTGCCCCCTCCCAGTAGGCCCGGCTAGGGCCCAACCCCCAGGGTTCCGGCCTCCCGCGGCCCCGAGGCCTGCCCGGGCAGCCCCCGCGCCCGTGCCCCCGGCCCTCGACCCCACCCCCACCCGGCCGGACACTTACCCCCAGAAGCCGCAGGGACAGCGAGGCGGCAGGCTGGGCGCTTTGCTGCGCTCGCTCCCGGCGTCTCCCATGGTGCTCGGCGGCGGCGGAGCTCGGCGGCGGCAGCGGTAGCGGCGGCTGGGCCTGGGCCCCGCTCGAAGGAGGCGGCGGCGGCGACGGCAGCGGCGTCGGGGGGCTCGGGGCGGGGGGAGGGGGAGGGAGCGGGCGCGCGGGCGGGCGCGAGTCCGGGGCTCCGAGCCGGGATTCCAGGCCGGTCAGCTGGAGGCGGGCCGCACCACTCGGCCTGCAGAGACGGGGGGGCCGGGGGAGGCGCGGAGAGGAGAGGGAGGGGAGCTGAGGAGGAGGGGCGTACGGGTGAACCGAGGACCGAGGGGGAGGAGGGAAGACCCGGCGCCCTCGGCAGCTCCCACCGCCGCTCGCAGCCAGAGCGATGTCCCGTGCGGCGGCGCTGGGAAGGACCTGAGGCCCCTGCCGGCTCTGGCGTAGCAGCGGCCCCTGTGAAGCTCGGGGCCCCCCCGCGCTCCGTCACTCTCCCCTCCCCCGAAGGCTGCGCTGACCGGACAATGGCCGCTCCGCCCCCTCCCCTCCTCACGCACCCCTCCCAAGGAGTCACAATGGTCTCGCCCGGGGGAGCCGCCGCCAAAGCCCAGCAGCTGATCAGCTGGGATCCGGGCGTGCCACTTTGTTCGGCGCCTCAAAGGAAGAGTACTGGGCTGTGGGCAAAGCCGAGAGCGTCGGGCTATCACTCGGCGACAGGCCTCTGAGGCTCTCGTATTCTTGGAACTTTTAAAATCGGAGGCAAACTTACCTTCTCCCCGTCTGAAGAAGGGAAGCAGGCTTCTGAGTACTCTGGGGCGCGTTGCCTCCCCCCAAACGCGAATGGTACGCCCTAAGCGGGAGGGGGAGGAGCAGATTAGTTGTTTAGGGTAAGTCGGGCCAGTCCCAGAGCGACGGACGAGTGCTGCGCATGCGCCCGGGGACCCCGTAACCGGGTACTGGGAGGGGCCAGGAGGGAGTGCTCCCAAACCCGGAAGTGGGTCTTGCTTTTCCCGGGGCTGCGGGGGGTCTTCATTTGCGGGTAGGTCCCGGAACCGGCTGCTGCGGGCTCTGGGAGATGCCGGGGACCATTTCTCCACTAACTACCAATCCCCTAGAAATCTCTCTTCCCAATCCCCCCACACCCGACCCACTCTTCCAGTTCCACGCGAACTGGTCTCCTCTTGAACTTATGGGAACTGTCCCTCCCCACCTCCGCCCCAGGAAGGGCGGGAGCACAGTGTCTTGGTCAAGTTCCGTGCCCCTCCACTGTCCTAAGTGCCCCCCAGCCTCAGAGACGCAAGCCCACTCCCTATGCTTCGACTAGGAAAACCTGTTTTTCTAAAGTGGGCCTGTTTGGTTTTTAGAGGGGAGCTATGGCCGAATCAGTGATGAAAATTGAAGTAACCAAAGAAGTTCGAGCCACTGAAAAATAAGCCTTTAGCACTCCATGGCTTTGATCTTGAACTCATTGTGAGTTCCAGCCAATCGTGAGCAGAACGCAATCGTTGATGACAAATTTCAACGCGGAGGAAACTTGCACCATATCTCCTGGAGAGGTGACCCACAGCTGAGACCCTTGTGGGTGAAATTCTAGGTCCCTGCTACTTGCAGGAAGACTTCCTAGCTCTCCAGAAAAAGCTGCTGTGTACCCCCAACTCGGCGGGAATACGAGACCCTCAGAGGGTATTACCTAGATTAATTTTATTACCAAATGTTACTATTTTATTTCTGTATCTACCATTATATTTGTGCATGATCTGTGGACTTGTTAACATTTATGACACTTCTTTTGGCCTCTAAAGAGCAAAGATCACATTTAGCTTAGCATCCTCTTAAAGATGCTGTTGATGATAAAGACAGTGATTGGAAAAATCAACCAACGCACCCCCAAATGAGAGTGCTGATTTTCTTAATACTGAGTTTCAACTTTGTGGATTTTCACAAGCCTTCAGTATTTCTGTCAAAAGTCCATAGAATGGATGAGACCATACAGCACACCTAGCTTTCATTGGACTCATATTGCCTTTAAATCTTCACGTAGCCTGACAGGAAATTGCCACATTCATGAAAGACTTACAGCCTTTGAGTTTAAGAGACCAAGATTAAGTGGGACTCTCTCTCTATTGGCATCTTGATGATCTTTTATATATGGAAAAGGAAACCCTAAAACCAAAAGGAAAATTTAGTATAAGCTGTGATTGTCAACTTACAAACTGCTTGCCTACCTGTCCATTTGCTAGTTATTCATTTCAACAAGCATTAACGGAGTACCCAGTATGTGCACAAAATTTTCTAAGGCCTTGTCCTTCCTATTCCCCTCTGCCCCACTGTTCTTCCTCTTTTGCCCAGCACATTCCCACTGTCCCTTCCGGCATATGTTATCTCTTCAGTGCTTTCCATACTGTGACAAGGCAGAATTGGTCCCTCCTTCCTCTGCCCACATACTCTCCATTATAGGACAAAGAAATATACATATTTGTCTCTTATCACAAAACCTAGCTCCAAAAGGTTTGGCTCTTAGAAACAGCTGCTGAGTATTCTCAACCCAGCGGGGATACAAGACCCTCAGAGGGTATTACCTAGATTAATTTTATTACCAAATGTTATTTTATTTCTATATGTGCCACTATGTTTATCCATTATCTGTGCACCTGTGGGATCCACCAGTCTCTGTGGGTTTGAAGCCAACTTAATCCATGTTTGCTGAATGGAAGAGCTCATCTGATAAGAAGCCACTCTTAGTCTAGCCACTTTCATCTGTAAGAAGCAGAAACCACTGAAACTTGATGCAAAAATTAATTAATTAATAATTTATTGAAGGAAGTAATCTTAAAGAATCCAAGGACCCAGAGAGCAAATAGATCTCATGAAGGACTGGAAGAGGGGTCTAAAATACTAACAGAAGCCAAGTAGCTAGTCCCTCATTATCTCTTTTTCTCTCTGGTCACGTGTTCTTGCGTCTCTCACTTTGCAGACCTGCTTTCACTGCTGCTCTGGGAGCATGGAGGAACGTGGCTGTCCACGCTTGCTTAGCCTCACTTCAAGAACCAGCAGAAATTAATCAGTTATCTATGAATTCCAGTTCCAGGGGAAAGAACCTGACTGGTCAAATTTATGTCAGGTTGTCTATTCTTGATAAAGTTGCTTTGAGCCAGTTAAGGCTCTTTGTTTTGTAATGCATACAGGACTGCCAGAGGCCCATCCTTGTAGCCTGTGGTTCTCAAAGAAGGTCAATGATGTTCTTGGCAAAGATTCCAAAAGGTATCTACCACAGATCAAAAAAAGGAGTCAATTGCAGCCTGAAATCAAAAAGCATAAAGAACAGTGGACATGTTCAAGAATTTTCCAACAAACTAACTCCTACTTAAGCTATTTCAGGCCTAAAATTAAATGGCATTCCCTCAAAGAAGTTTCACTGATCCCCAGCCCCAATTAAGATTATGTTGCCCCATTTTATCTTCCTTTGTAGAACCTATCACGGTTTATAATTAAAAATTTATTTGTGTGTTTTCTCTCCAAAGATCATGTCTGTTTTGCTAACCCCAAACAATGCCCACGTACAATGCCCAGGACACATTTGGTAGACGTTAATAAATATTTGTTGAATGAAAAAAAAATAACCACTGTGAAGCCCATATATGAATTGGCACCCTATTCAGACTATTCTGGGGGATTTTCTATCACGCTCACCTTCCCTAGAAGACACTGAAACTCACTGAGGGCCTTTTCATCGCACTGAGTTGTACGAAATGAGACCCAGTGTTCATCTGCTTCCTCTTCTGATGTTCCTAGCCGGCTAACTTTTCACCCTTTCTTCCCGAGGTTTCTATCAGAAGAGCCCTTGAACCAGTTCCTATAACATGCCCACTTAGTTGGCTGAAAGCTCAGAGAGGACATAAAATTTCAGGGCATCATCAAATTAGGGGACCAAAGTGTGGGGGTAATTGGCAGAAGTGCTTTTGTCATAATTGTCTTGACTATTTCCTAGTAGATTACGTTCCAGATGAACCTGTGATGTGACTCTTGGGGGTAGTTTGCAATCACCATCGGCTTAAAAGGAGCCATCTACGTACTCAATAGGGTCTAATAAAGGATAATATTAATGCTTCAGCAGCCAGAGATCTTGAAGTAGCAACTGAGGTTGTGCGGGAAAGAGCCAGGTGTGACTCAAGGGCAGGGGCTTGCAAGGGCTGCTTTCTTGGTAATACTGAATCCAAAGACCTTCGCCCTGCAAGAGATGGTCAAAGAGGAGACAGTTGTAGAGATCTGAGAGAGAGCAGATGGTCCTCCAACTCAGATTCTAATTCTTCCCCACAGCTCTAACTCCCAGTTCAAACCCTTCCATCATTATAATACATTCTACCCTAGTATTAGTCCCAATGTCCAATCCAAACTCTAGCCTCCATCTTCATCCTAATCCTAACATTATCTGTAAAAGTTAATCCTAGATTTCAGACCTAATCCCAACCCTAATTCTGTGAGTTGAACAAAGGCTCCTTGCCTTGCCCCTAAGTTATTTTCCTCAGTTTCTCTTTCTTAGATCCCTTGACCCAGACCCACTCCTGGGAACAGAGAATCCTATAACACTCTGGACCCCTGGGGAGAATGGGGGCCAGTTTTAATAGTCTTAAAAAAGAAAAGGGCCTTGGGCTGCTAGGAAAGAGAAAATGGGGCATCTCTTACCTGCAAAGGAGACAGCAACATTTCTCAGTCACAGCATGTCCTGTTTGCCTAATTCAGGAACTTCTGAGCCTCTGAAAGTCCAGAAAAGATGCAATCCAAGTCACCTGTGTAGACTTAGGAATGTGTGATATAGCCAGCCAAGAGCAGAAGATCTGAGACCTTCCTGCAAAATGATAGGGTTAGATTAGATGAGTGTCTTTCAAACCTACGTTCTCAGAGAGCAAGAATTCTGGTTTCTGTTCTCCTCCTGCACTTGGGTTTGGTTTTCCAAAGGGGGGGAAACCTTTTTTTTTTTTTTAAAGTCACTGAACTACACCCTCCCTAAGCTTCCTTCTGGCCCTCGAGTTTTCTGATGTGCAGTTGATTCTTTTAGTCACTTACGGTCCACTTGGCATGGATAAACTCTCAGAGCCAAGGGAAACGAAGAGCAACCAAGCATACCACCTCCAGCCCTTCTCAGGAAACTAAAAATAAATTAAATAAAATGAAGAGTGCATGGAGAAGAGAGGGGAGGGAGGAGAGAATGTTGCCATTTCACGTTTCATGTTCCCATGTTCGTGAAGCAATTGCTGATTTCCCTGCTGCTCACACCCATCTTGGTGTGAAATTTGATTTTACTGACTTTTAAATTTCTTTTCAAGAATGGAAATAGTGTTTTTCCCAGAAATACTTGACCTTTGTGGGGGGAAAATTTTCAAATAATGAGAAAGCAAAAGTCCTCCCTAATACCACTCCCTAGAGAGATTCTTTGTTAACAGTTTGTCATACGGCCTTCCAGGCTTTTCATTTATATACTGTTAGATAAACGGGGTCATGTAACACAGAGTATACTCTGATTATTTTTAACTTAGAAATATGTCATGGACATCTTCCACATCCATGCATGGAGCTTTGCAGTATTGTTCACAACTAAATTATTAGGGTTCTCTGGAGATATATAGGATATATATATTCTATTGGTTAAGATGTATGTGAAACAAGAGGCACCTGGGTAGCTCAGTCGATTAAGTGTCTGACTCTTGGTCTCAGCTCAGGTCTTGATCTCAGGCCCATGAGTTCAAGCCCTGCATTGGGCTCCATGCTGGGCATGGAGCCTACATTTAAAAAAAAAAAAAAAAAGATATTGACAAACCATAAGAGACTCTTAATCATAGGATACAAACTGAGGGTTCCTGGAGGGGAGGCGGTTGGAGGGAGAGGGTAACTGGGTGATGGACATTAAGGAAGGCATGTGATGTAATGAGCACTGGGTATTATATGAGACTGATGAATCACAGGCCTGTACCTCTGAAACCAATAAGACATTATATGTTAATTTTTAAAAATTAATGAATTTTTTTAAAGATATATGTAAAACCATATATGTATGAAGATATATATATATATACATATACACAAAACCATATATATATATATGTATATTTTATAAAGTACAGTTGACCCTGAACTACACAGGTTTGAACTATGTAGGTCCACTTATATGAGGACTTTTTTTAATACAGTACTGTACTGTATTTTCTCTTCTTTCTGATTTTCTTTTTTTTTTAAGACTTCATTTATTTATTTGTCAGAGAGACAGACAGAGGCAGGTAGAGGGAGAAGCAGGCTCCCTGCTGAGCAAGGAGCCCAATGCAGGACTCGATCCCAGGACTCGGGCATCATGACCTGAGCCAAAGGCAGACGCTTAACCAACTGAGCCACCCAGGTGTCCCTCTAGCTTACTTTATTGTAAGAATACAGCATATAATACATATAACATACAAAATATGTGTTAATTGACTGTTTATGTTATTGGTAAGTCAATAGTAAGCTATGAGTAGTTAAGTTTCAGGGAAGTCAAAAGTTTTATGCAAATTTTTGACTCTGTAGGGAGGCCTCAGCGTTCATAAACGCCCCTGCATTGTCCAAGGGTCGACTGCATAACCATATATATGAGGTTTATTTTCATTTCTTTATTTGTATTATATATATACACACGTATATACCTATATATGTATATATATAAATACATATATGTATACACACACACACACATATATATATGAGAGTTATTATAAGGAATTGGCCCATAGATCTGCAGTCTGGAGGCCTGAGGACCCAGAGCGCCAATGGTAGTAGCTCCAGTCTGTGTCTGAAGGTAAGAGAAGACTGATGTTAAGCTAAATACCATCAGGCAGAAAGCAAATCATTTCTTGCTCAGGTTTTTAATCTACTCAGGCCTTTAACTAGTTGGATGGGGCCAGCCCACACTTGGGAGGGAAATCTACTTTACTCAGTCCACTGATTCAAATGTTAATTTCATTCAGAAAAAAACTCCCAGACACACCCAAAATGTTGAACCACATAGCTGAGCACTCCCGTGGCCCCATCAAGGTGACACACAGTATTAACCCATCACACTAAAATCATGGGCTCCAGTGTCAAGATGCCTGTGTTTGAATCTGGCTTCTACCACCTGCCAGCTCTGAGATTTTAGGGAAGTTGCTTAGCCTATCTGTGCCTCAGTTTCCTCAGCTGTTACAGGAGGCATCTTTACTGGGCTGTGCTTTTCTTCTGCCCAGTTTCTCTTTGGTGGTCCTACTTCTCCTGCTCCCAGGCCTTCTCAGAGATGTACACGTAATAGGTTTAGTCAGGGACCCCTATCCTGGCCACAGGAATTCAGATTGACTTTGGAAGAGCCAGGGCCCTCCATGAGCCGACTCTCTAGCCTGTCCTTCTGAGATCAAGTGTCCTTAGGAACACGTAAGCCCTAAACTACTGAAGGACTCACCATGTGGCCATGTGGAGCCAGGCCGAGAATCAAGCCAATGTAGAAGAAAGAAGAGAGATGGAGAGAGAGAAAGACTAAGTCATCAAGGCATTATCTGAGTCCTTGAATCCAACTAAGTCTGAAGCCAGAACTACTGTCTGGACTTTTCAGCTACATGGACCAATAAATTCCTCTTTTTTTTTTTTTTTTTGCCTAAGCTAATTCAGGTTAGGTTTCAGGATGCTTCAGTGAGAAAAGTCCTGGCTATGCATAATAGTATCTACCTATGTCATAAGTTTACTGTGAGGCTTAAATTATATAACCCATGAAGAAAATCTTAACATAGTATGTAGCATACAGTGCAAGCTCAATAAACTTTCCCTGTTATCATCATTCATTTTTAATGGCTGCTGACCACTCTACTATATGGATAAAACATTTAATGTATCTCCTTTTGATTCATATCCTATCATTCACTCATTTATTCATTCAGCAGATACTTTTTGAGCACCTACTATGTTAGGCTTTGTTTTAGGCATGAAGGGTAGATACAGTGGTGAATGAGACATAAGTTTCCCTACTCTAGTGGTGGAGGCAAGCACTGAAAAAGCTTTTCTGAGGGGCGCCTGCCTGGCTCTGTCCGTTGGGCCTCCAACTCTTGGTTTCAGCTCTGGTCATGATCTCAGGGTCATGAGATTGAGTCCCACGTGGAGTCCTCTTGTTCCCCCTCCCTTTGCTCCTCCCCTGACTTGCTCTCTCTCTCTCAGATAAATTAATTAATTAATTAATTAATTAAATTTTAAAAAGTTTTTCTGAATGTCTGAAAGGACAGTAATGTCCAGTTTTCCACATTTTTAATACAATTTTTAAAGATTATTTATTTGAGTGAGCGCATGAGGGGGGTTTAGGGAAGGGCAGAAGGAGAGGGAGAAGCAGATTCCATGCTGAGCAGGGAGCCCAACTTGGGGGCTGATCCCAGGCCCCTGAGATCACCGAGATCATGACCTGAGCCGAAGGCAGAGATGCTTAACTGACTGAGGCACCCAGGCGCCCCCCACATTAATAAAAAATTTTACAGTGAACATTTGCTTGTTTGTCCTTTTAGTGTCTCAGATAAAATTTTAAAAAAAAGAACTGCAATACCATTTACCATTTGTTATGTATGGCCAAACTTTCCTCCAGAAAGGTTGTACCAATTTACACTCCCTTCAACAGTGAATGAGAAGGCTGATTTCCCCATGCCTCAGTAGCCTTGGGATATCATTACTCTTTTTAATCACTGCCAGTGTAGAAGGTAAAAAAATCTTACCTGTTTTAATTTGCATTTTTGGTTATTAATGAGGTTCAGATTATTTAATTGTTTCATATATGTCTGCCATTCAAATTTGAATGTGGGTTTATTTTTGTGTGCATTATATTTGTATTATCTGTTTATATCAGTCCATTTTTCTACAAAGATTTTTTCTTGTTTAGGTTGATATTCAGAATATTAAGCTTTTGTCATAGGTACTGCAAATTATTTCTTCGTTTGTCTCTTAGCTATATCTAGGCTTTTGACTTTGAAGAGTCTAAAATGCAAGGGAACTATGTGAATTAACCTTGGCCGACGTTTGAATTGCCAACATGGCACTTTTTCCTTAAAACCTCTAGTTGCTACTTACAGGTTAAAAGAAGAAGAAGATGAGAGAATTAAAGGGGAAAAGACAGAATATCACAGGAGATGGGGGGCAAGCAGTGAGAACTCCATCCTCTCAGCCTGCCCAACCCCACCTCATCTCTGGCAGGCTCAGCCATGAGGCAAATGGCCAAGGCTTCCATAGGTCAGCTCAGCCCCTGAGCCAGCCCTGAGCTCTCTGGGGTGAATCATCCAGGACATAAGTCTCAGCCTTCCTGATTTTCTGTCTAGAGGTGGAAAAGCAACCAGAAGTTGTGATCCTGTAGTTCTGTCAGCCTCCAGGGATTGGCCTGAACTTCTCATCAAGTCACTTGTTCAAGTTTGCAGAGGAAATTTCCAGGAGTGAATGGTACCGCACGTGGCCAAGCTGGGCTCTGAGAAGTGACCCAATGAGAAGAACCCAGGGTATTTGAGGAAAAAAGGGTTCGAATTCATGTTTAGGACGACATTAGGGAGGGAGCCAGAGTTGGAGGAATGGGGCTGGGGAGTCAGACAGAGTAAGCAGAACTGGTGGCTCAGGGAAATGCTCGGGTCAGGGAAAGAGACTTAGCTGTCCAGGATGGGGCTGAAGGGCGAAGGCTGGTGTCTTCATCTGGATCCTCCACCAGAAGCTGACCCTGAGACAGAGATCAGGAGGTGCAGAGACTATTTCTAGGGATGACAAAGTGGCCAACAAAGGGTGTGTGGTCAAGCCAGCTCCGGCTGGGAGTGACTGGAGCCCCTAGGAGTACTGTGCAAAATCACACCTTGAAGTTACCCCGCTGAGGGCTCAGCGGACTGAGAATTTATGCTCCCACTTCTGTTCGTCGTTGATGGCTGCTCGCCGCACTTCGACCCGCTTTTTTCTGGTGGAGCAGCCTTCCCCGGTTTCATAGAGAGCCCTCAGGCAAAGAGGTGCAGGGACTGGCCCTTGGAAATTAGCGGGATCCCTCTCCAGTGTGAAGGCCCAGGGGATACAGATGAGACATCTACAGAGTCTGCCATAGTTGGGGACAGTTTGGGTGTGCTATGTGATATGATATTTTGTAAAATTATGCAGGGATTTCTACCGAAGGCTGTGACTAATCAAGGAAGGCTAGATGCCTTCCGATGAAGAGCTAGGGAGCAGAGATAAGGTTACAGTTGGAATTGGAAGGTTATAATTGGGATTCTGTTCAGGGCACTCAGAGAGGCTATTCGTTCTACCTGAAGTTACACAGCAAAGAGGTGGTGAGCCCGGGGAGGGATCACAGCCTGGTCTGTGACTCCAAAGCCCATGAAGAGGCAGAGTGCAGGATAGTCTGGTGAAGGGACGGAGGTCGTCACAGGATCCTTGCCGCCAGGGCTTCTTCCCTGGCAGCCAGGGAGCAGGGCTTGGAGGAGGCTGTGCGGGCGCCATCTGTTCTCTTGGCTCCACTGCCTGGCAACTGGCAGCCCATGTCTGTTCTCTGCTCTTGAGGAGGATGCATTCCTCCATGGCCCATCGGGCAGGACGAGGAGCCGTGCCCTCGCCAGGGCTGTACCACATGATGGATTCAGTGATTATGACTTTCTGATGTGGAGGCTGCTCAGTCATGTAGCAGACCCAGGCCCATCTGGTGTGTCTTTCTCGAAAGAGCTGCTGGAAGGAAAAATCTGCATAGTGCTCATGCCGGCCAGAGTGTATGCACGTACACACAGGTACAAGTGCCGACACACACGTGTGAAATTCATGCACAGGTGTGGATGTAAACATTGGGACTTCAAAACCATTGTGGTTCTATTTCCTTCTCAGAGATCATTTAGCAAACAAGTCACTGAAAAATAATAATGCTACTGTTTTTAGTACCTTCCATATGCCAGTAACTGTGGTCGGTGCATTATACACATTGGTGATTGTAGTTAATATAAACCTTACAGCTACCGTGCAAGAGAAGTGTCTTCCTCATCCTGCAGATGAGAAAACCAAAGCTCTCACATCTAAACAAATGGCCCAAGGACTTATTTCTAAGTGGGAGAGCCAGGATCAGAGACCACGTCTCGGATTCCAAAGTGCATGATACTTAATTTCCATCCCTTCCCAAATTTTCTCAGATTGGGAATGAACTACTCCTACACTCCACAATAGGAATGATTCACATAAAACTAATGTTGAGAAAAAGAAGTCAGGAACAAAGGCCTACTACATGATTCCATTTATATCAAATTCAGAAACAGACATAACTAATCTCTGCTGTTGAGAGGAGACTGGTTACCCTTGCAGGGCAGAGGCAGTGGCTGGAAGGGGGCGCTGGAGGGACTCCTGGGGGGGCTAGTGATGGATACTATACTATTTCTTGATTTTGGTGCTGGCTACATGGATGCATTCAGTTCATGTGAATTTATTAAGTGTGGATATGTGATTTGTGCCCTTCTCCATATGAATGTTTCACCTCAAAAAAAAGTTAAAAAATTTGCCAGGGGTTGTGAGGGATTCAGAGAAAGGAAGCATCACAGAGCCTACCTCTGGCCGGGGTGGGGTGGGGGTGTCCTGTTCTAATCAAGTGACACGGTCTCAGTCTCAGGAAGCTTCCAGACTATGGAGTAGGGAGCGGTATTGAGGTTAGGGGACTTCAAGCTAAATGCTCCAGGGGATCTGGCAAAGAGGAGTGATAGGAACCTAGGGGAGTTACCAATGGGACTGAGTTTAAAGACCAAGACAAGAGAGAAGCCTCCAAAGGTGGTCAATGTATGGTGGCCAAGAGAAGATGGTGACCTTCAAAGCAAGCCCGACAGATCTGGGTTGACCTGGCCTCATTCTCCACCAGCTGTGGGACCTAAAGAGCTATTTATCCTCTCAGAGTCTTGGTTACCTCCCCTGTGCAATGGCTCACTGATACCAAAGACTACTATGAGGATGAAATGGCATGACAGAGTTAACACACTTGGCCCAGAGCATGATACATGGTCGGCATTCAGTAAAGGTCTATTTGGAAGGTAGAAGAAAAGATACTCAGGAATCTGGTATCTCCCTCAAATACCAGAGGGGCTGGCAGGTAGAAGATGCCTCACACTCATTCTGGGTAGCTGTGGCCAGAACAAAGTGATTTATTACCCATGCAGTAGGACCTGGAGTTAGTGGTGGTACCTGGGGCTGACTGTGGGCTCTGCAATCAAAGTCCCAGTGGGAGAGATCTCAGAAAGCACCCCCCCCCAAAGGAGCCAGGCTTTAGGGCAGCAGGGAGAGGTTTCCAGGTGGGCAGTCCACCCAGAGAGCAACTTCTGGGGAGAACAGTCTGATTCAACAGAGGGTTCATGAAGCTGTGTACTGTGAGTGGGAGTCTTTCCTCTAGGAAAACATTTGGAGTCTACCCCTGAAATTTTTTGCCCAAAATACAGAAACTGATAGATTTTGTTCTAAAAACTGTTGAAGGGACCAAGTTCGGCTGGACTGAGAAAACATCAGCCCTCCAAAGACACAGCTGACAGATGAGATTCCCAAGGAAGAACTGTCTGTCTCCTAATTTGACTGCCATCTAACCCCAAGAAGCTTCCTTCCCCAGTGTCCCACTGAGAATTCTGTACTTTCCCTTTCATGCTCCTGTAACATGCACGGCCCATGGGACATCCTGCCTGGAGAAGGGAAAGAGACCTGCATCAGTTATTTTTCTGCTTATAACCTAAAATCCAAATGACAGTGGCCTAACCACAATAGCAGTTTATTTCAGTTCCATTTAATAGAAGTCCATAAAAATGTGTGCTTCAAAGGGTACCATCAAAAAAAAGAAAAGACAAGGGACGCCTGGGTGGCTCAGTCGGTTCAGTGTCTGCCTTTGGCTCAAGTCATGATCCCGGGGTCCTGGGATCGAGCCCCATGTTGGGCTCCCTGATCAGCGGGGAGTCTGCTTCTCCCTCTCCCTCCGCCCCTCCCCTCCACTTGTGCTCTCTCTCAAATAAAGAAATAAAATCTTTAAAATTAAAAAAAAAAAAAGACAAGCCACAGACTGGGAGAAAATATTTGCAAACATACATTTAACAAAGGATTGGTATCCCAAGTATAGAAACAATTCTTGAAATGCAATAAGAAAAAGACAGGGGCGCTTGGTGGCACAGTGGGTTAAGTGTCTGCTTTCAGCTCGGGTTGTGATCCCAGCATCCTGGGATCCAGCCCCATATGAGGCTCTCTGCTCGGCAGGAAGCCTGCTTCTCACCCTTCCTCTGCCTGCTGCTCTGCCTACTTCTGCTCTCTCTCTCTCTGTCAAATAAATACATAAAATTTTCTAAAAAATTTTAAAAAATAATAAAAAGACAATCTCGTTTGAAAATGGATGAAAGAAAGGAGATACCTCAATAGTCATTAGGGAAATGCAAATCAAAACCACAAGGAGACACCACTTCACATATACTCAGACCATAACCAAAAAGACAGACAATACCAGGTCTTGGTGAGGATGTGGGAAAACTAGACCCGTATGCATTGCTGGTAGGAATGTAAAATGGGGCAGCCACTCTGGAAAGTGGTTTGGCAGTTTCTTGCTAGACTCACCATAAGTCCATATAGGCAGAAAGTAGATTTGTGGTTGCCAGGGGCAGGGTGAGAATAAGGGCAGATGGGCACGGAGGTTGTAGTGAGGCTCTTACTGCTCTGTGACTTTATTAAGTTGCTCCTGTTGTTCCCTATCTTTTGTGTGTTTTTACTGAGGCATAACATACACACCGAATAAAGCGTGCGAACCTCACCTGTACCATTTAATTTACACACGCACACTCATACACTCAGATCAAGACCGTGAACATCTCTGGCACCCCGGAAGGCCCCTCCTAGCCAATGCCCCGCAAAAGTGACCACCATTCTCACTTTTGTCACCATAAAGGAAGGTCACCTGTCCTTAACGCAGAGCCGACCCTTGGTGGGGGCTTTCTGTTCTCACAAGGCTCTTACTGTTTGCCCTTGGCTCCTTGGCTACTGTCTTATTTTAACACCCACCCCACTCAGACACCACCCCTGTTTCTTCATCCCCCTCAAAGTGCCACTAACATACCATGACAGTGTTGATTTTTACTGAAGATTTGGAGTCAGTTGGGAGTAATTACAACATGAGGCAGAAAACAGCCTAAAGCTCCTTGGGGGGCATCACAATCTCTGTTACTTATACTGGCCTTCGGGTAGGTCCCTCCCGGGTCCTCTGTCCACCACGTGACTGCCTGCCCCCTGTTCCCAGGAAAGATCCCAAACCCCAAGTCCTCCCTGGGACAGGGAAGTCACATACATGGTAAAGCGGTTCAGGTACAAGGAAGGACTGTGAGAACCCCATCCCCCGGCCCCACTAACAATGGCGGCAGCATTCGGCTCCCACTTCAAGTTGGTAAGGCAGCAGGAGGAGTGTGTTTTTCATATAGTGGCCTGAGTTCAGGCACAGCGCTCTCAGCTTCAGATCCTTCTAGACTTTTTCCCCTCCCCTCTTTCTGGGCCTCCTACTCCTCCTACTTTGTTATGCAAAGCAATTCAGTTCCATTCGCCTGGGGCTCCCCATCCGGGCTGGGCCCACAGCACCTCCTCTTTCCCACCAAAATCACCTACTTTCCCACCAAAATCACTCATCAAGGTATCTTCCCAAAAGAAAGAACTCCTGACTTACAAGGCAGAAGAGAATGTCTCAGTTTTTTAAAAATAGCACTTTTGTTTTTCCTGCTGTAGACTCATTTGAAAGATGAAGAAACCGAGAAGCGCCTGGGTGGCTCCAACGTTGATCCCCTGCTTTGGCTCAGGTTGTGTCTCGGGGTCCTGGGATCGAGTCCCCTGTCAGGCTATTTGCTAAGCAGGGAGTCTGCTTCTCCCTCTCCCTCTGTGCTCTCTCTCTCTAACAAATAAATAAAAATCTGGGACGCCTGGGTGGCTCAGTTGGTTAAGCATCTGCCTTCAGCTCAGGTTGTGATCCCAGGGCCCTGGGATCAAGTTCCACACTGGGTTCCCTGTCCGTAGGAGCCTGCTTCTCCCTCTGCCGGCTGCTCGCCTGCTTGCGCTGTCTCTGACAAATAAATCAAATCCTAAAAAAACAAAAACAAAAACAAACAAACTTAAAAAAAAGAAACAAAGATAAAGATGAAGAAACTGAGACCCGGAGAAGTTAAATAACTTGCCCTGATCAAAAAACGCTTAATGAGGGGCGCCTGGATGGCTCAGCCATGAAGTGTCTGCCTTCGGCTCAGGTCATGATCCCAGGGTTCTGGGATCGAGCCTGGCATCGGGCTCCCTGCTTGGCGGGAAGCCTGCTTCTCCCTTGCCCACTCCTCCTGCTTGTGTTCCCTCTCTCACTGTGTCTCTCTCTGTCAAATAAATAAATAAAATCTTAAAAAAACAAAAAACAAAAAACGCTTAATGTGTGAAACTGGGCATTGAGCTCAGACTCCAAAGTCCACGAAGGTGGCTTGTCCATGTCTGTGTCCCCAGAACTTAGAAAGCGTCAGGACTCAGTTAATGCATGTCTTGTTGAATCGAATCAAAGAATGGGTTTGCAGGAGGAAGGCATCCTAGGCCTGTGAGGGAGACTGGAGAGGAGAAAGGACAAATTGTTTAAGGAGCGGCTGGAAGGCAGTGAAGTGAGAAGGGGTTGGGCCCCTCCTGCCGCTTCTGGGAGTGAGCTTCCCCCTCATGGCTTCTCATCGCTTCCTGCCCAGCCTTCCAGGGAGACGGGTACTCCCGGGCAAAAGCCCCTGCCATCATTCATCAAGGCCTGGCAGCCTGAGGAAGCTCAGGGCCTCTCCTGGAGGACACTTTCAATCAACTTTGGTTCAATTTATTCCCTCTAAATGACTCTGAAATGTAAATAAAATTAAATTAATGCTACTGTATTTGTCTCTGGTTAG
This sequence comes from Ursus arctos, assembly GCF_023065955.2. Taxonomy (NCBI): domain Eukaryota; kingdom Metazoa; phylum Chordata; class Mammalia; order Carnivora; family Ursidae; genus Ursus; species Ursus arctos. Next base: position 31,447,310 of record NW_026622997.1, on the reverse strand, counting down.
GACTGTAATGGGCTACAGTAATGCTGCCCCTGAGATGGGTTGTAGAGAGAGAAGCCCAGACAACAGCACTGCGGCCAGCTTTGTGCCCCCCTCACCCGCACCCCCATCTCCTGCTCTGGAAGGAAAGGCGGCACTGCCCAGATTTCACCTACATGGTAGGAGTGGGGCGTGGAGAACCACGTCACTCCCACTCTTTCTTCTTCCACCTCAGACCAAGCGAACCTGGACGACCTAATTGCTGTCCATAGATGGCCCCAGTGCCACTGCCCCCACTATTCTCAAATTTTGGGAGCTGCAGACCAGGGCAGAAGGGCTTTTCCTTTGCCCACCAAGCCAAGAGCCACAAATGGCTGCCTCACCAGGACTTGATCCCTGGGTCCTCTCACCCTTCCACACAAAGGGCTCCATTGCCCTTGAGCAGAGTTTCTCAACCTCAACATTATTATCATTCTGGGCTGGATCATTCTTTGTCATGGGGGACTGCATTGTAGGATGTTTACTAGCATCCCCGGTGTTCACCACCAGATGCTAGTAGCATCCACTTCCTGAGTTGTGTTAACCAGAAATGTCACCAAGACGTCACCAATGTCCCCAGTGGGGGAAAATCACCTGTAATTGGGAAGCTTAGCCCTAGAGGAGGGGAGTGGGGGACCAGAGAAGGGGGAAGTCTGAGGGAGGAGTGGATTACGAAGTTCCCCAGTACACATGTATCTTTCACTCTCTGCCAGTCTCATCTACCCTACCTCCCAATATAGTGTCTTTTTTTTTTAAGATTGTATTTATTTATTTGACAGAGAGAGAGAGCACGTGCGAGAGAGAGCACAAGCAGGGGGAGCGGCAGAGGGAGAGGGAGAAGCAGGCTCCCCACCAGCAAGACCCTGGGATCATGACCTGAGCCCAACACAGACGCTTAACAGACTGAGCCACCCAGGTTCCCCCTCCCCCACCCCCGCCATATAGTTTCTTAAAACATATTAACATTGTTCTAACATAACTAATGAATGACCATCCAACCTTTGCACTAAACACCAGGAACCCTGACCTCTTTCATCTAGAAGCCTCCCTCCACCCTCTCCCACTGTAGTCCCACAGTTTACCCAGCCCAGCCAGGAACCAAGAAAGAGGTTTTCCCTTTAGGATTTCTCTGTTGGTAAAGATGCCCCCAAGTGAAGGAGTTCTCGATAGATTGGGATTCTCCAAGGAGGGACAAATTTCTTGCCAAGAGAAGATTCCCCAAAGAAGGAAATTCCAATTAGGAGGAAATTTTCCAATAGAACTAGGCCCCCAGCACTTTTTACAGACTGGGCTAACAGAAATACTTATCATCTTCGCAGTACTCAAGGCCATAGCCCCCAGGTAGGGAGGGGGCTGGGCTAAGGCCCTCCCAGGGCGCTGCCCCCTGGGCCTGAGTCAGGAGAAAGGCCGGAAGGGAGAGGAGCATTATCTTGCAGTGTTCAGAGGTTCTGAGAGCAAAGGCAATAGTAATGAATTTGCCCTGAGGGAGGGGAGTGGAGCACGTCTCCCCTCCAATGTGGCCTTCCACCTCTCCCTTCAGCTATTTCAATTTACAGAATCAAACTGTGGGGAAACAATCTGGGATTTTAACTCTATTTATAAATCTCTTAAAGCTTTCATGTGATCCTGAAGAAGGTCTCGCCAGCGCATTCCAGCTTACACAGGGAAAAAAAAAAAAAATGAAAGAAAATCACTTATAATTACAGGACCAAGGCTGAGCCCAGAAGTCCAAGAGCCTGGGAGGCTCCCCACCTCCCTATAAGATTCATTATCATAAAAAGAATTAAAATCCCACCTCCCATCCTTGGATTTCATCATAACCTGAGTTGTGTGTATATGCTTGCTATATTTCTATCTCTTGCCAAAGTCTGTTCCTGGCAGAATTTCTAATTTCTGTAGTCCAAAAGTGCATTCGTAATCTGGAGAATGTCCATCAACCAGCTTTATGTTCATAGGATGTTTATTTGACTCATGGCTGTTAGGTTCACTAACTTACCAAAATGTGCTGATCTGGACCCAAATGCATTTGTGCTAAGTCTTTGGGCTGTTTTGATTTTTTTCTGCTAATTCTGCTGTGCTAGGAGACCCTAATGCGGAGGATAAAGGATCCTTGACAAGACAGAAGGGTGAGCACCTCATTCATCTTTGCACTGGTCCGTCAGCATGGCTGTGACTTCCTAGCAGAGCCCCTGCCCTTGCCAGGTTACAGAAGCGCCACCTTGATCACTCCATCCTGGTAGACACTGTGACCGTCCTCTTGAGGACAGGTAGAAAGCAGTGGGTTTGCGGTGCAGTGAGAAGGACTAGGCTGTCTTGGCTCTTCTGGCTCCTCTATGGAGTTCCTCTCTGGGTCAGACTCACGGCTCCCCTGGGCCTCTGACTCCCTGCTCCCTCTGGCTACAGCCTCCCTCCGCTGTCCCTGCCTCCCAGCTCTGGATGGAGCCTCACCTTTAGGGACCAGGGGCTGGGCCATGGCATACATAGGAACCTCACCTGTGTCTTTCTATCAAGTTCTGGAAGGTGGTTGGATGTAGAGGTGGACCGCAAGGAACCCAGACCCTTCCTGTAGAGAGGGGGTTCAATCCATGCCTCTTTCACTCCAAAGCCCATTCAGGACACAGAGGATTAAGGGAGATTCTGGGGGCATCTGAGTGGTTAGGCGTCTGCCTTCAGCTCACATCATGATCCCAGGGTCCTAGGATTTAGTCCCCCATTGGGCTCCCTGCTTGGCGGGGAGCCTGCTCCTTTCCCTGCTTGTGCTCTCTCTGTGTGTCAAATAAATAAATAAAATCTGAAAAAAAAGGGGGGGGTTCTGCCCACCAGGACACTGCCCTCGACCCTGTCGCCCCCAACCCCAGGCGTCCATGTCCCCCAGCGTCCTCTGCAACAGCTACCTCCAGAGTGAGGCATTAGCCCTTTACTGATGCCACAGCGCTTGGTTCAGAGTGCCAGGTCCCCTTCTCGACTCTGATAGACGATGAGCGACTGGAGCGAGAGGTGTGTGTGCTGGAGAGTGTGTACTAAACAGATGAAGGGAGGGGAGGCAGGCAGAAAGATAGGACAGGACCAGAAGGTAGAAGGAGAGGCCCAAATACAAAAGTTGACTGAGGAGCAAAGACAGAGAGGAGTTGGACGAGGAGGAGAATCAAAATGGGGCCAACAGAGACCCTGAGTTGATCCAGAGGAACCAGAGGAGCTGAGTTTATTACCTCCCTGTGCTTTAGTTTCCTCATCCATGAAATGGGAGCAATAAGAGTATAGCTGCCTTATAGTGTTATTGTGAGGATCAAATGAATGAATATACCCAAAGTGCTTAGAATGGAGCCTGGCTGTTTTAATCAACGTTGGTTGTATGAGGTAGGAGATAAGGCTGAACAGATGGTTCAGATTCAGTGCTGGAGGGACTTGAATGCTAGGCTAGAGTTTGGGTTTTGTTCTGAAATAAATGGGGAGCCATGGATGATTTTAGAGAAAGAGCATGGCACTGGCTTTTAAAGGGCTATTAAGTACAGGGTAGAATCTTAAGTTCTTTTCCCTCATTTGCATGTTTGTGAAAATGAGTTTCAAATAATTCCATGGGAACAGGTTTGACAGCAGAGAAGAAAAGAGAAGGCATAGAGTTTGGGACAATTTGGCCTGGGGACAATTGGCACTGATGTGAGAACTGATATAGACTCCAAGCAGCCAGGCCAGACATTTTATCCCAGGCACTTTTCTGTAATTGAGCCTGGGCTGGGAGCCAAACAGAGAATGGTACACACCCAAGCCGTGCTGTGTGTGGGGGTGTGTGCATAAGCATGTGGGTAGGGGGCCAAGGCTCAAATGCACATGTCGGGACGCACAGTAGTATCTCTGTAGCATTGTCGGGGTGAGGAGGTACAGGGCCATGGTTACAAAAACATAATCTGGCCCCACGCTGCCTGGATTCAACCCCTGGCTTCGGGATTTGTAAACTTGACTAAGTGAATAAAGCACGCTGAGCCTCATTGTCCTCATCTGCAAAGTGGGTGTGATGATAATACCTACCCTGGGGCTGTTTTGAGGAATAAATGAGTTAAGGGGCACTGGGTGGCTCAGTAGGTTGAACTTCTGACTCTTGATTTTGTCTCAGATCGTGATCTCAGGGCTTGAGATGGAGGTCCACAACAGACTCTGCACTTGGGTGTGGAGCCTGCTTAAGATTTTCTCTCTCCTTCTGCATCCCCCCCCCCCACACCCATGTGCGAGCGAGCGCTCTCAAAAATATAAAATAAATAAGTAAATAAATGAATTAATAAACTTAAAATGCTTAGAATAGTACCCAGCAATAGAATAAGTCCTTGGTACAACATGGTTCATATTATTACATTATTATTTGTTTATTCTTAGTAGTATCACACCATTATTATCAGTTACAAGACACTGACTTGAGAATGTGGGCACCTTGATTTTATCTTGGACTCTGAGACTCCTGCTTATGTCCCACACTCCTGGAGTGCTGGTTACCCAATCCTCCATTACTCCCCAAACTGCCTCTCCTTCCTTTCACAGGGATGGTCTCCTGGGGCCAAGGTAGTTTGCTATGGCTGTGTCCATGGGCCCGAGGGATCGGATCAGAGATGGCACTTGCCCTGTGCTTCAGCAGTCCGGGCATCTGAACTTGGGAGAGAGAGGGGCACCGGGGTAGCTCAGTCCATTAAGCAGCCTACTCTTGATGATCTCGGGTCATGATCCCAGGGTCCTGGGATGGAGTCCCTGGCTCCGCACTCAGTGGGGAGTTGGCTGGGGGGGGGTTACTCTCTCAGAGATTCTGTGCCCCCTCCCCCCCACCCGCTCTAGCATTTGCTTGCTTGTACACACATGCGCGCGCTTGCGCTCTCTCTCTCTAATATATAAAGCTTAAAAAAAAAAAAAGAAATTGGGAGAGAGAAAGAGAGTTCCAGAGAGTCTGAGTCAGACCTGACTTGAGGCTGGTCCTATAATATAAGCTCATTTGGGGCACAGACCTTGCATGTTGGGGCCCAGCTGTGATGGTAGCTGCAGGTTTCATAAGACACTCCTCTGTCCTTATAATAACAAATTTCCCCTTTCTTCCTTAGATTAGCTTTTGTTGCTTGCAACAAGAGTACTAGAGACACAGTCTAATATATGTATATAATCTTGTTCTCTGTGTATGTGTACTCGTATATATGTTCACACACACACACACACACACACACACACACACACACACACCTCAGTCACCTGTCATTAATTAAGGTCAAGCAGGTACTCTGGCCCCTGTGGCCAAAAAAGAGACAGCTTATGGCAGGCCAGGCCTTCATCTCTTGCAGCTGCTTCCTCCCACTTGCGCTCCAGTCCTAATGGCTTCCTGAAGTTCCATAAATACAGCTCATGACTTTACACACGTGGTGTCCTCTACCCCGATGCCTTCCCTTTTGGCTGACTTCTCCTCCACTTTGAGATTCAGCTCCAGCATCGCTTCCCCCACAAAGCCTCCCCTGGCCCTACCCCTTCCACCCAGTCTGCACTCCACCACCTCTTCCATCTGGCACTCCTCTTCCATGCTTTGATGATAATTCCACCAACCAAGCACGGGGCAACCGTGTCTGCTTACCTTTCTGACTTCCATGGACTGGGAGTCCTTGAGGATAGGGACTGCATCTTCTATGTCTAAAAAATCCCCAGTGCCAAGTGAAGGGGATGCTCAGGACTGACCTGAATGTAGACATTGGGGTGCGGTACATGGGCAGATTTTATGAGTATTTACCATGCATGCTAGGCTCTTTTTGCATGTTACCCTCCTTAATTTTTCTCAGATCAGCCTTCAAGGCATGCATCGTTATCTCCATTTTGCAGATCAGGGAACTGAGGCTTAGAGGGTATGCTGGTTAGGAATAGGTTCTGTTGCAATTAAGAAAGACCCCGAGGAGAGTTTACTTCTTGCTTATGTGAAAGTCTAGAGGTGAGCTGTCCAGCCTGGTAGGGCAGCTCTTCTGCATCAAATCCTCAGGGCTCACCACTCTACCTTTCCTAGAGTATAGCCCTTGTTATCATGGCCCAAGATGGTGGCTAGAGCTCCAGCCATCACATCTTTGTTCCAGGTAGAAGACGGATGAAAGAGAATAAAGAAGAGGGCAAAGGATGCTTGATTTTGAAGGAAGCTTCCCCAGGCTGCCATATGACATTTCTGCTTATATCCAGTCACAAGGCCACCTAGGTACAGGGGAGGCTGGGAAATGTCTTCTGGGTGTCCATGTGCTGAGCTAAAATTTGGGGGTTCTATTACTGTAGAAGAAGAGAGGTAACACTAGCAGTCTTTGAAGCAGGAAGGTTAAGTAATCTACCCAATGTCACACAGTAGAGAAATTGCCAGAGCTGAAAGTTGAGCTCATCTCCATAAATACCAGAGCCAGTGTTTCTTTTGGTAGGTCATGCTGTTTCCTACAATCAGGAGCACATGGCAAGGTGTTTGCAAAATTTTAAAGGAGGGAAGCATGGTAGGGGTTGGTGATAAGGAGATTTCTGAGACCGAGATCAATACAAATGTGTGCATTAAAACACAAGTTCTGGCTCATCCTCCCAGGGATGGATGACCTCCACATGAGGGGCTGGCAAATACCTGTGATGCCACCAGCCAGAGCGTCTTCTCAGAGAAGGAGGTTGAGCCAATGCTCCTGGAAAGACTGGGGGGGTCACCTCCCGGGGGATAGCCCCAGGGGCCAGAGTCTTCTAGCCTGAGCCCAGACAGGGCTCCAGGGAGGACCCAGGAGAGGCAAGACTTCCTCACGACAGTCTCAAGTACCATGTGGCCTTGTGCTGGGTCATGGAGAGAGATTACCAGCTACTGATAGGAAATTGCTGGATTTCACTCCTACCTCGTGTGTAACCACCAGACCGAGACACAGTCTCGAAGTCTGAATCACTTCTCGAGTAAAGGTTTGCAGGTTTAAGCCCTCTGGGATTGGATTTTGTTCTGTTCTCCCAGGGGGGCCCCTCCAGGCAAGGTGAGGCCCTCTGGCACCTACAGGAATGAGCAGGAGGGGTGAGGGGAGGACACAGCCTCAGCCAGTGGAAGCCACGTGTTCCCTGCCTGACGCTGGTGGCCACGGGGAGAGTGGGAGCAGACTGGAGAGCCGCTGGGGGTGCCGCTGGGCTCTAGTGCTTGCAACCTTGTTCCAAGCTCTCCGAACACTCTATCCCTCCAAAAGCATCGCTAATGCTGTTTCTAGCCTCGAATAGCTAGGGCAAGTCACTTCAAATCGCTGGGCCTCAGTGTCCTCATTTATGTAATGGGCAAAAACAGTGTTTTGAGGTCAGAATAAAGGTTACCTATGGTGGGTACTGACAGGGAGGGAGCATGAGGGAGCCTTCGGGAGCACTAGGAGAATGCTCTGTGTCGGCCTGGCGGTTACGCACGAGGACATTTAGGCAGAGATTCATCAAGGTGCATGTTCACTTCAGGTTAGGACTCTTGATCGCACATAAGTGGGAGCTCGGTATAAAAGTAAAGGAGCAGGAAAGATGCCCCTCCTCCTCGGGTCTCGCCTAAAGAGTCGTCGTGAGGGTTCGCAGAGATGCTGAGAGCAGAGCATTTAGCAGTCTGCCTGGCACTAGCCTGTTCTCTCGTTCCCTGTGTGCACCCCGATGGATCGTGAGCCATAACCGCAAGGAGAGCAGCTTCCCTGAGTCCTTCTGGGGAACGAGACTGGGAGTATGATTAACTACGTAAATCAACCAGGAAGACTTCCCTGACTTATGCAACCTGAGATATAAACCCAGGTAACAAATGAGACATCCTGGTTTTAGGCAGGAGGGTACCATCCTGCCCACTTGGGAGTTAGCTGAGGCACAGAGAGGGGAAGTCACTTGCCCAGAGTGGCCAGTATGTAGGAGGGCCAGAAAAGACTAGCACCCAGGCCCCTGACTCCTAGTCCAGTGCTCATGCCAGCGCTGGAATCGCCCAGATGGCCGGATCATCAGGCCTGGCTCCCCCTCGCCCCCCTGTGGCCAGTCTGGGAACACTCGTGTTGCGAGGCTGCCAGCACTGCCTGTGCACAGATGGGCGAGGCAGCAGCCCTCCTCCCTGGAACCCTCTGCACTCATGACTGCTCAGCCATGAGTCATCCCAAAGGATGAATGAGCAAGAGAACATTCCCCACCTCCTTGAGGTGGGGGCGGGAATCCCTGACTGGCTTCCCGGGCTTGCTGCACAGTCTTTGCAAACTCTCTTGCAGGGCCCCCGGGGTTATAGAGGGACAGAGCTGGCAACTTTACCTCCCAGGTGCCCTGGCTGACCTCTCGACCCAGCCAGCTGTATGCCGAGCCCCCAGAGGCCCCCATATTTAATGTGTCCCAGTGAGAGCTCCATCCACTGCCCATACGGTTCCCCTGTGGTTCCCCTGCTCCCAATGCCTCTTCTTCCCCACAGCCCCCTTCTCCCTGCTTCCAAACATGAACTCTCTAACCCAACCTTATTAACCGCTGGGCCAAGAAACCCTTCCTGGCTGAGGTGAGAGCCTGCCAGGAACACCCACCAACCTTGTGGTCCCACCCAGCCAGTTTCTCCATTCCAATAAATCCCAGTGGGCAGCCAGTCTAAAACAAGGCTTAAAAGCAATTTTCCCATGAATGCCTGGGCCTATTTGTTTGCTCCTCCATTCAGTCATTCCATAAACACTTATTGAGCGCCAACAGTATGCTAGGTATTATGCTAGATACTGAGAATGCAGACACAAAGCATGACCCAAGGTCCCTAATTTGGCATTCAAAAATGTTCCTTTCCACTCTTCTTCCTTCCCTTTAAGAGCTCTGATTCTAATTTTTTTTTTCTGCTTACAAGCTGTGTGACCTTGAGCAGAAAGTAAACAAGAAAAAAAATCATTATTATAAATGCCAAGTACTATGCTAGGTGATTTACATGTGTTATTTAATTCACCTGACAACCCTGTGAGGTAATATTATTATTCCTATTTTTCCAGGCAAGAAAATGGAGGCTCAGAGAACTTAAATAAACTTGTCCAAGACCGCACAGTTAGCTGTTGGCAGAGCCAACATTTGAACCCAGGTCACTCAGCCTCCCCAGATCTCTGTTTCCTCATCTGTGAAACAGTATCTGTGCCATAAAATCCATGCTAGACGGACCCAAGCAGGTTTTAGGAAACTTCTCTTTTCTTGCCCCTATGTAACGGGTACAGACCTTGGCCAGGGTCTCTGCTCTGCCAGGGGCGGCGTGAAGATTCACGGCTGTAGATGGAGGCTTGCGGGGTCTGTCCAGGGGGGTCCCCAGGCTGCCCTCTCCTCCCACAGGCACATTCACAGTGCAGAGCTCCGATACTCTCATCCCAGCGTGGCACAGCTCAGTGGGAAGAAGCGAAAAGCGGTATGTTGTTGTTTATTTTAAAAGTCAAGTGTGTGTCTCAAAATAATGTTAATGGATTCATCAAAAGACAAGCACGAGGGTGTTCGGAGCAGCTTCATTCATAATGGCCAACAACTGAAAACAACATAAATATCCACCAATGTGAAGTTGAATAAATTATGATTATTTATGTATCATGTATATTTACATGTATGCAATAAAATACTACTCGGGAATGAAAAAGAATTCCTCTAATCACATGCAACCACAGGGATGTATCTCACAGATACAATGTTGAAAGAAAGAAGCCAGGTGCAAAAAGATCACATACTGTGTGATTCAACTTATATAAAGTGCAATAAGAGGCAAAATTAACTTACGGCAGTAGAAATCACAGTAGCGGTTACCTTTGGAGGGGTGTTGGCCGGGAGGGGGCATACGTTTCTTGAGGTGCTGGAAATGTGGAAATGGTCTATATTTTGATGGAGGTGGTGGTTACATGAGTGTATCCATATGTAAAGATTCACTGAGCAGTACGCTTAAGATTCATGCCTATCGCTGCATATATATTATATCTCAATTTAAAAAAATAATTTTAACGTTTACCCGTCACTCCCTCAAACTCCCTCAGCACGTGCTGCTCCTGATGGCCACCTGAAGAATGGATAAATGGAAGCTTTCCCTAAATGAAAGGGAGCGGGTGGGGGTGTTTAAGCAGGTGGGAGAATCCAGGGCTCTCCCAGAGGAGACGGCAGGGTGGGCACCCACTGTTCGCAGTCTCCTGCCCCTTACTCTAGGAGCAGGTGGGTGCCTCCTTCCCTTAGCCAACCCCCGAATCACCTTGAAGGAATGTTATCCCTGGTTTGTGGGCTTGCACCCTGGGCTTCTGTCCTGACACGCCGTGCAAAACAAACAGCATCAACAATCGGCAGATCCCAATAAAGATCTGCCATATTCTGTTTAAGAAGAGAGTGTTCGAAGTCCTTGCAGGTGCTTTACCTTGTCCAAATCTCCAGGGTTTATTGGATTCTACTGCTGAGGAAAGAAACCCTGAGGATCGAGCAGCTTGAGGAAGGTCTCCCATTGAGTTAGTGGGGAGTTGGCTTGAAACCCAATGTCTTCCATGCCAGTGAGGGTGCCTGATGGCCAGAGCAGGATGCTGCAGTCCGCGGGGACTTGCTCCAGGGGGTCTCTCAGAGAGGGGTGGGCTGTGGCCCCTCAGCGAGGGAACCTGTGCATGAGAAGGAGGAGTATGTGGTGACTGGGCTGGTGTGGGGGAGTCCTTGAACAGCTCTGACTTTCCTTTCATCCCACCTGAGGGAGAAGAGAGCCGGAAGCTTTCCTGCTTTTCTGTCTTGGTGACACCCCCTTCCCCTTCCCCTCTGCCCTCCTCCTAGGCCTCTGCCTGCTACCCCTCGTGGTTCTGAACCCTTTCAGTTCAATTAGGGATACTGTTTTTGCTTTCAGAGGATTTGCCTGTTGGGAGGGCTGAGAGTGGAAGCTAGGGCAGGAGAGGCCAGGGCTGGAAGGCAGCCCTGTGCAGAGAAGAGGGCCTGGGAGGCTGGGGCAGCTCATACTGGTACAGGGCAGTTAGAGGGGAGGTGGTGGCTGGTTGATTCTTATTCAAGGGGAAACAACACCTATGGTTCATCTGCTGCATGGGGAAAAGGGTGAATAGACACAAAAGCTGCCCTCCAGCCAGCCCGGAAGGACAGAGAAACAGCTCAGCCTTTCCTTCTAGAAAGTTCTCTCTGCTGTCTAATTTCTATCCTTCCTATTAGTTTACTCTCCACCCTTTTCTTCTGTCTTCAGTGGAAACGGAGAGGCTGAAGGAAGTCAGGGAGCAAAGAGACACTCTGTCCAAACCCCACCTCCTTGACTGCTCCCTGAGTTCATAAGAAATCTCTCCTAGACCCTCCTTCATTTAGGGAAGACAACCTCCTCTGGGTCCAAGATGGCACTGGTGGCGGGCCCAGGGTCCAGACATCCCAGGCCACTGGCAGTGGCAAGTTGCTCCAACCAAACCCACACATTCCACACTGCAGGGCTTCTGGGCCATCCATTTAATTATCAGATATTTCCCAGTTAGTTTTAATCTTATTTTTTAATGGATAGGTCCCCAAATCCCAAAGCCACAAACACGTTCTGCTCCTAACCCCAACCACCTAGTTCTGAGATAACCCACTTCACCTGTTTCTTGAGTTTCCTTCTGAAGATATGTAGAGACCCATAAATGCACATATGTTCTATCCTCCTATGCTTTACACAAACATACAGTGTCTTGAACTTTTCATAGGGTATCTTGGAGGGGGTTCCAAATGAGTACCTATACGTTCCCCTCATTTTTATACAGCTGCATATATTCCCTTGTATGGATTATAACACACATCCAAAGTGCCTACTTAGCACCAGGTACCGTGCTGGGCAGTACCTTCTAACGGTGAACCAGTCAACCAAAACGTTCCTGCCCTCGTGAGGCTTACAGTCAAGGTGAGTTGAAGGTAAGAACATAGGCAAATACCTTTGATGCTTAAGAAGTTTTGTAATGGGGAAACTATGTTTTCAAATAGAAAGCCAAGGGAGTGGAAGCCGTGTCTATGGTGAGGCCAAGTGGGCATTACCCGATGGGATGCCAGTAGGGAGGGAAGACAATTTTAAGCGGAGGGAACAACGTGTGTATGAGGGAAGACACCCTGGGCACTTCGTGATTCAGTATGGGGTGGGGTGGGAAAGACACTGGTGAGGTCAGAGAGGGGGCTTGCTTTGTCAGCCATGGAGGAGCAAAGGGCTTTGGACTTGACCCGTGCCATGGGGAGCCTGGAAGGGATTCAGGCAGGACTGACATGATCGCACCTGTGTTTTGGAAAGATCCCAGGCGCTGCTGTGTGGAGGGAGGATGGGTAGGATGAGGGACACAGGAGCAGCAGGGAGGCCAGCTGGGTAGCCATCCTCCAGGCCTGAGGTCTTACAGGCTCACTGGCTCAGCAGGAGCAGCCCCGCCCCCATCCCACCACCATGTGGACCTGGGGAAGTCACAGCCTTTTCTGGCCACATTCCCTCACCTCCAAAATGCTGGGGGGGGGGGGTGTGCATTAGACAACACCGCCCTTCTGCTCCCCACACCTTTTTCCTACCCTGGATGCTCTGATGCAAACTGGGTGCTCCATCTGTCACCCAACTTGGCTCTCCCTCATCCCTTTGCAAGCATGTCAGTGCTTGGAGCCTGCAAATCAGTCATCTAGCTCCTACTCCCTCTCCCTCCTCCACACTTGCAGGCCGACTCCCATTCTTCAGGGAAGCACTCACTCTCTCCTGGCTGGCTATTCAGCCATTTCTTGGGGTCCCAGTTCTATACAGGTTTCTCTGGTTTTCCGACGGGTGTCTAAGCCCAAGGATGCCCAAACTTAGTACCTCTCCTTGTCTGGGGGTGCTCTCTACCTCTCCTCTCTAGACTCCCTATTCTCCATTGGATCCAGCTGGTCTTTTCTCAGCAAGCCCCCCTCCACCTTCCAGAGAACTTCCCATGGACTGGTTATTTGCTTCCCTCCAGATCCACTCTCTGCCCTTCTCCGCTTTGCTTTGTGCCCCAGAAAGCTGACCTCAGCCTCTGCATCTTTTGGTCTCTGCCCTCTGGCTTCTGGGTGGGCTGGGCGGATGGAGGCCGGAGCAGATCGGAGAGCAGCAGGAAAGGCCACTGTACTTAGCACCCCGCCTCCCCGCTTTGCCAGGCTGCAGTTTGGGCCCGGGCTGCATTCCGCAGGCTGCAGCTTCTGTTGGGTGGGCTGCCAGCTTCCCCAGCTACAGCTCTCGCCAGGCCCCTCCCCCGCTCCCTCCCATCCCCCCTCCCCCTTCCTCCACCAGCCCTGGGTGCTTCATCATCTCTTACTCACTTCTTTAAAGCTGCCCACACCTCTGTAAATAGTTCCTTCATTTATGCCTGCAATTAAACCTTTGAGTGTGCCCTGTGTTTCCTGCCAGGACTGATGGGTGCCCTCCGTAAGTTCCCCCACCTGTCACTTCCCTCCGCCCTCCTGCTGGGGAGAGGAAGTTTGCCAGTCTGCCCTTGGGCACCAGTGATTCTTCCCTTGGATGCTGAACAAGTGGCTTATGCTCTCAGGTTTCTGGACAAATGGGAATAACCAATCAGACTTCATTTCTCGGGTGACTGTGAGGATGCAGTGTGTGCCCGTGAGTCATGTGTCTAGCAGGGTGCCTGATGTATTGTAGAATTTTGGTGAATGCTCGGTTCTTTCCCCTCTGGGCAGTGGCTTCCTCTCCACACCTGCTGACCCCTGACCTGGGGGAGACATTCCCTCGGAGGGGTGTCTGGGCCCAGGAGAGAATCAGGGGTTGAAGGGAGTGCTCCTGATCAAAACTCCTGTCCCCAAACCATAAGAGTGACTCAGTTCACCTACAGAGTGCCTCTCAATGCTTTGCCTTCCGAAGAGCAGGCTGGGGTGTGTGTGAGATCAGCTTATTACAGGGGGGCTGGAGAGGCTGCTCCCTTTCCCTGGGCCCATGCTGTCCACCATTAGCATAGCCCGGCCAGGCGCTGCTTTCACTCCATTAGCCTTCAGGAATAAAAAGAACGATTTCTTAAGTCAAGAATAATTATTTCGACCAGCTTTCCTTCTCAGCTCGCTGCTGCACTGGCTGGGCTGCGTGTGCTGGCTGACAAATTAATTTCTATTATTTATATTGGGCTAGAGAGGAGCCACACGCCTGGGGAATGGTGGGAGGGGGGAAGAGGGGTGCTGCAGAGAGAGGTGGGAGATGGAGATGGAGATGGAGAGACAGGGACAGGGAAGCAGGAAGAGAGGTGTACAGGGGAGGTCAGAAACAAGCTGAAGAAAAGACAGTTGTGGTTGGAGGGAAAGAAGCCAGAGGGAAGGCGGTGGGCTCCAGGCTTGAAGGCCGGCCTGGAGGCTGGGGTGTGGGCACTCACTCTGCTCTCTGCTTCTGTGGGGAAGGCTGGGTCAGGGCACAGAAGCCAGCAGGAGTCCACCCCACCAGGAGATCTGGCAGGGAACCAGCCTCCGTGTCCTCCCCATCCGGGACATGCACGGGCATATCATCTAGCACTCAGGGTGAATGCTCTTCACGACCCATCAAAATGCACAGAAACGTCTCCGGCTTCCCCAGCCTCCCTGGCTCCTGCCAGCACCATGCCTCCTCCCTGAGAGACTAAGAATGCCTTACTGAGTTTATCCCACCTGAGAAGAACTGCTTGAAGCTGCTGGAAGCTTTGAGGACACATGCCCCTATCCTCCCCTCCTGTGCCCCAATCCCCTCCCTGTTCTTCCTTCTTCCTTCCCCTTTTTCCTTCCCTCTCACTTCCCCTTCCCCTGGTGGGATGGAGGGGGGACTGGCATGGTAAGTACCTTCCCCTAGGGGAGGTGGGGGGGCACAGGATGCAAACACCCCTTCCTCTCTGTGGAGACTCTGGACCTCTCCCTCCAAAGTCAGGGAGAGTGGGTCAGGGTCTGCCTCTCCATCCGCACTTCCTGTCAGGATGCAAAGCCAGAGTTCTCTGGCTATCCAACCTTAGCCCTGCCTCTTTTTAAATGATACATATTACACATTTATTTGTTTACTTATTTATTCATTTTTTTTTCTTTTTTTTTCTTTTTGTGTGGAGAAAAGCCTTTAGGGTGAAGCTCAGAGAGTTTTTATATACGATACACATACCCTCATAACCATCAATCACTCAGATCTCCAGAGAAGACAGTTCCGGGGATGCCGGGGTGGCTCAGTGGGTGAAGCATCTGTCTTCAGCTCAGGTCATGATCCCAGGGTCCTGGGATCGAGCCCCGCATGAGGCTCCCTGGTGCAGAGCCTGCTTCTCCCTCTTTCTCTGCTGCTCCCCCTGCTTGTGCTGTCTTGCTGGGGCTTGCTCTCTCTCAAATAAATAAATAAAATCTTATTAAAAAAAAATAGTTCCAGCACCACAGAAACCCCCTCGTACCACAGTCCCAGTCTATGCCCACCCCAGCCCCTGCCACCTCGAGGTAACTATCCTCTGGTCTCTATCACCACGGATTAGGTCTGCTTGTTAGTGAGCTGTGTGTAAGCAGAACTAAGCAATACATACCCTTCTGTATCCGGCTTCTTTTGCTCAACGTCCTGTCCGTGAGGTTTGTCCATGTTGCTGGTTGCAGCGGTAGCTCACTGTTCTTCGTTGCTGTCGAGTACTCCGTTGTTAGATAGTTCATTCTCTCTCCCTTTTTTTAAGATTTATTTATTTATTTGAGAGAGAGAGAACACAAGTGGGAGGGGCAGAGGGAGAGGATCTTAAGGAGACTCCCCACTGAGAGGAGACTGAGGCTGTGGGGCTCGAACTCATGGCCCCGAAATCACAACCTGAGCGGAAAGCAAGAGTCAGATGCTTAACCGACTGCACCACCCAGGCTCCCCTCAACCATTCTTCTCTTGATAGATATCTGGGTTGTTTTAGTTTTTGGCTCTTATGAATAAAGCTCCATGAATATTCTTGTACCTGTTACGCTCTGCACATTAAGAGCCGTGTAACCTCAGGCAAGTGTGATCTTGTGATTTGTAAGAAATGCGTTTGGTCTTTGTCCTTGGCTTCTAGCTCACAGCTCCCAAACTGCTTGGACTTCCCCTGAGTAATAAGAGCAATGGGAGCATCTTTTGTCATAATGCTTAGATTCTTGTCCTCAGTTTCCAAAATGGCTTCAAAGCCATAAAGTTGATGTGGGTGTCTTGTTATTGGTAACAAGGCCCTTCCATCACACCTGTGTTGGTGTTAATGGGGTGACTTCTGGAAATCTTCTAAGGATGGGAGCTGGTTGCCAGGGGAGCCAATCTTGACTAGAAGGTCAGAACTTTCAGCCCCACCCCTGATTTCCCCAGCAGGAGAAGGGCTAGAAGTTGAATCAATCATCAATGGCCGATGAATAAATCAATCATGTGTATGTAATGGAGCCTCCATAAAAACCCCAAAAAGGAGGGGTTCGGAGAACTTCCATATACCACTGTCCCGGGCCCCAAACTCCACCAGGACAGAAGTTCCTTCGTTCCTATGTATCTCTTCATCTGACTGTTAATTCGTGTCCTTTAATATTCTTTGTAATAAATGGGTAATCAAGAGATTTAAACAGGTTTCCTGAGTACTGTGAGCCACTCTACCAAATTAATCAAACCCAAAGAAGGGGTTGTGAGAACCTCCAGTCCACAGCCAACTGGCCAAAAGCACAGGTAATAACCTTGGCTTGTGATTGGCATCTGAAGTGGGGGGGGCATTCTTGTGGGACAGAGCCTTTATCCTGTGGGGTCTGTTGCTGTCTCCAGGTAGATAGTGTCAGAATTGAGTTGAATTGTAGGATACCCAGCTGGTGTCATGAAGCATTGCTTGGTGGCGTGTAAGGAACCCACCACCATTCCACCCATACATTGAAATTGTGGGTGCAGAATCTTTTAGCAAGGTACCTAGCTTCTCTGAGCCCCAATTTCCTCATCTCTGAAATGAGAGAGAGGGAAGCTGTCAACTGCTGACTTGCTGTTAGGCGATCATGAGGATTAAGTGAGGTAACACACGCAAAGTGACAAACACCACACCTGAGACACAGGAGGGGCTTCATGCCATTTCCTCTATCTGTGATCTGTTGGGAGCTGGGAAAGGGGGCTGCAGTATACAATTTTCAGCTGGGATTCTGAGGTCAGAAAGCTATCTCAACAGCAACCACCACCACAACGAAATAATCATAACAACATTGATGACCATTTATTTTTTATTTATTTTTTAATTTTTTAAAAAGATTTTATTTATTTATTTGACAGAGAGAGAGCCAGTGAGAGAGGGAACACAAGGCAGGAGGAGTGGGAGAGGAAGAAGCAGGCTCCCAGTGGAGGAGCCCGATGCGGGACTCAATCCCAGAACACCAGGATCACGCCCTGAGCCGAAGACACCCAACGACTGAGCCACCCAGGTGCCCCGATGACCATTTATTGAGCACTCACGTGGCTGATGTGATGCTACATAATTCTACTGTCATTTCTACCGTCACCCATAACTGCTCCCTGAGACCCAATTCTCTGTGGCCTTCAGGCCTCCTAGAGCATCACGAATGATTTTCGTCTTACAGCTGGGGAAACTGAGTCACAGAATAATTTAACAGATTTGCTCCAAATCATTCATTCATTTGGCCTGACAGTCAAGATGTGTCTCTTTTACTCCTGTGCCTTCTCAGACCCAGTAGAGGGCCTGGCTCAGGGTGGATGCTCCTATTTACGGAATAAATAGAAAACGAAGTCTCTCCCGTGCCCAATCCTTCCTTCTGGGCAGCCTATATCAGGGAATTATGACTGTCACTCTCGGCGCATGATTTTCCCCCTAGAGAGGCCTCTCTTGCAGGAAACGGCCATGCAAACAAGCAACGGGGAGCTTTCCAGCCACTTCTGAAAGTGAACTGGGTCACCTCATTTGCTCTTGGCCCAAATACGGGAGAACCCCAGGCTCCTCGGCTGATAGGAAACTCCCAGGGATTGTCACATCTGGCTTCTGGCCTGGGATAGGTCCTAACCTGCCCTCTAAAGGGCCCAGAGAAGGGGCTGCCCTAATGCTGGGCATGCAGTGGGGACAGTGCCGGGTACCTGACTCCAGCGTGGCTTTTCCCCAAGGCCTGAGTGGCTTCTGGTAGCCTCTCTGGACCCTGCTTTCTTTGTCTAGGACAGGTCTGGATGAATGCAAATGCCTTCCAGCTGCAAGGTGTGCTTTGGAAGCCAGGTAGGGGCAGCTGGGCTCCATTTCTGGGAATTCGGTGAGCCAGTGCCGGGGGGGGGGGGCTGTTGCAGCTCTGCTCAGGGCCTTGGGCCTTAGAGGGCCCACAGAGCTTTCTTCCCCTCCTGCATCCATTCAGGGGAGGGACTACTAATTACGAGGTGGAGGGCCGCTAATGAGCCCGCCAAGGACCTCAGAGACAGCTCTGATGGCGCTAAAGGGCTTCCCTGAGTTTCCTTAAAAGCCCCAGTGGCAGTGAAGCCTCCATTAGCGGGAGGATTAATCACCAGACAGGTCTCGGTCACCCCCTTTCAAGGTGCCCCCAGCTGCTCTCAGCTGGCCCTGCAGCGCCCTGCTGTGCCCTTAGCGTTTAGAGATGCCCCCACCCCTGACATGCCCTATCTGATCTCAGATGAGGCCCCCGAGTAGGGAAATGGGCCTGGGGGACATGGGGGGACAGAGGAATGGGGGATGGAGACCTGCGAAACAGGGGCAGGGGCCTCTAGGGAGCCACTGCAGAGGTTTCAAGAGACCCCCCCCCCGGAGAATGCAAATGATATGCAAAATATGCAAACCATTAGTGATTAGCTGTGGGTCAACAGCTTGGGTCATTTGAGTACTAAGTTGACAGTTCTGTGCCCAAAGCCTCTGATTAGGCCCAGGGGAAGGTTGGGCATTGTGACCTCTGTCAGCCTAGACCAGGGCTTCTGACCCCTCAGCTGGCCAGCCCTCCTGGCACCCTCCCAGCCCAGCCCCCCTTCCCCCCCACCCCCGGAAGTGAGGGGTTCAGGCAGCCAGAGGCTCAGAGAAACCCCTGTTCAAGCTACAAACTGCCCCACTCTTTCCAGAGCCTAGGGCAGTCTCTAGTCCTGAGGGGGCCATGCCAGGCTCCGACTCCCTCCTCCCCCCTCCCCTTTCATGGGATGTGAATTCCCTTTCCTCCCTCCCCCATCCTGAGTTTACCCCTCCAGTCACTGAATCTGTCCCCTCTCTGTGCCTGACCCTCTGGCTGTCCCTACCTCCTGCCTGCCCCTCTCCACCCGTCAGTTATCCGTGACCTTCCCTCAGTGCTCTTGGTGGAAAACTTACCAATTTCAACACCCTCGTGGCTCAGCCCCTCAGTTTGCACCTGGTTCTCATCTAATGGGTTCAGAGGGCCCAGCCAGCCCTGGTGGTGCTGGTTGGTGGAGGAATAGGACCTGCTCCATCATCTCACTCCATCTAGAAAACCCACCGTTGCCGGTCACACCTGCCTCTGAGGGCAGCATGGAGGGCACCCCTAGAGGTCACCTTGTCCATCTCCCTGCCTCCCACCAGGGCACGCTGGACATGCAGAGAGGCCTTCCCATGTTGGCAGGACCCAGGAAGGTTGCACGGCTTTCTGAACCACCCCAGCCTGCCCCCAGCGCCTATTTGAAGGTGACAATTCTTCCTGGAGTCTTCGCCATGGTATGAGGAGAGAAGAGAATTAATATATTTGCAAACTCCCTGCTGTGTGCCTAGCAGGGTCTAGGTATCATAAAATGCAGTAGGGGGCAGTGGAATGGATGTCTTCAGAGTTCCTTCCTCAAGGTGCCCTGCCAGCCAGGGGAGGTCTGAGAGCCCGGCAGGGCTGAGTAGGGAGCTTCACCTCTGGATGTGTCTCTGGGAAGGTGAGAGGTCCTGAAGCAGGACGGGGAGAGGAGGCAACCAGCTCCACCTTCACCCCAGGAGACGGGGTGCAGGGCCTCAGACTCATGACACTGGAGCCCAGGGTCTGATCCTCTGTGGTGGGAGATATGGGTAACGAAGGAGAGTGGACCCCCCCCCCATCCCCGTGCTGGCTCCATCTCTCAGCTCCTATGCCTGCTCCCTCGGGTGCAGTCTGCAGGAGGGTGGGCTGAGGTTGGCCTTGTCCTATCTGGGAGCACTCAGAGCCAGACATATTGCTGGGGGTGGCCGTGGTGATGTTTGTCCCTTATCTCGCCCGTGGACCCTTGCCTGCTCCAGGTTTCCATCATCACTCTCCCTTCCCATCCTGGAGACCGAGACCAGGAGGTGAGTTACCCATTTATTACAAAGACTATTAAAGGATACGAATTAACACTCAGTTGAAGAGATACATAGGAACAAAGGAACTTCTGTCCTTGTGGAGTTTGGGGTCTGGCACGGTGGCATGTGGAAGTTCTCTGAACCCCTCGCTTTTGGGGTTTTTATGGAGGCTCCGTTACATAGATATGATTGATTAAATCATTGGCCGTTGATGATTGATTGATTCAACTTCTTTTTTTTAAGATTTTATTTATTTATTTGACAGAGAGAAAGACAGCCAGGGAGAGAGGGAACACAAGCAGGGGGAGTGGGAGAGGAAGAAGCAGGCTCCCAGTGGAGGAGTCCAATGCGAGGCTCGATCCCAGGACTCCAGGATCACGCCCTGAGCCGAAGGCAGACACCTAATGACTGAGCCACCCAATCAGGCTCCCCTGATTGATTCAACTTCTAGCCCTTCTTCCCCAGCTGGGGAAATCAGGGGGTGGGGCTGAAAGTTCTGACCTTCTACACCCTGGACTCTGCATTCTGAAAACTCTTACACATGTCTTCACTGCTGTCCACTCCCCTTCCCCCCAACCTCTGGGATGGGGACCCCCATTGCCCAGTCATTTCCTCCCCTCCCAGTACAAACCCCCACCCAGCGGGGTCCTTTGTGACATGGCTAGGATGGCTGAGGTTCAGACCCCCGCCTCCCGGGGGCCTTTCCAGTGTGTGAGCAGCATCAGCTTTCCATCACCGCCCCCCACACCCCTGCCGTGACCCAGCCGCTGGCTGTCCCTGACCTTCGGGCAGTGTAGGACCCTCTTTCAGCTCTCCTCTCCACCCGCCCGCCTTCAGCCTCCAGCTGCCCTGCTTGCTGCCAGGCTGTAAGGCTGGCTATTTCTTCAACCCCGAGGGGGGATCAGGTGTGTAGAAGTGGGGGCCTGGCTCCTCCCTAGGGCCCTGAGAGGAATTGAACAGCTTCTTTTCCCTTCTCCAATCGCAACCTGAGCCCCCATCTCACAAACTGGAGCAGAGAAATGTATAGCTAAGAAAGGGCCTGCAGAACGTTTCTGGGTTCTGGGCAGCCTGAGGCCCAGGATGCTTCGTTGGGCTGGGTCTGAGGCTGGAAAGGGTGGGCAAAGAAGGAAAAAGAGATAGAGCTTGGATTAGGACACTCAGCTCAAGATCAAATTTAAAGGGCACCAAACAACAACAAGAACAACAAAAACCCAAACCCAAGAGAAAACAAAAAAACCCCAGTAATCAAGAGAAATAATATTTTCATGCAATATTTAAAAAAATTAGAATCAATGCAAAACAAAATCCATGATTGTTGTAGGAAGAATAATGCACCCCACCCCCAAGGTCTGTGTCCTAACCCCCAGAGCCTGTGAATGTGTTAAGTTACATGGCAAAGGGGAATTAGGGCTGCAGATGGAATTCCTACTATTAATTAGCTGACCATAAATTAGGGAGATGAGCCTGGGGTGTCCAGGTGGGACCACTGTCATCACAAGGGTCCTCAAAAGTGGAAGAAAAAAGCAGAAGAGCCTGAATCAGGGACGAAAATATAACGACAGGAGCAGAGTCAGAGTGACATGAAGTGATGAATTGTGAAATGATGGAGATTCTGCTGGCTTTGAAGATGGAGCGGGGCTGTGAGCTACGGAATGAGGCAGCCTGTAAAAGCTGGGAAAAGCAAGAATGTAGATCTTCCCCTTGTGCTTCCAGAAGTGAATGAAGTCCTGCCGACACCTAGGTTCTTGCTCAGTGAGATTGATGTCAGGCTCTGTCCTTGCAGAAATGGAAAATAATAAATTTGTATTGTCTTGAGCCACTCTGTTTGCAGTAATTCGATACAGCAATAGGAAATTAATTCAATAATGAGCCAAATACGAACATTTTAAATAAAAAACAGGGTCAGGAGACTCTAGGCTCCTGGAAGGAGTATATAAATATTGAGATCTTGAATGTCTGAAATATCTTTATTCTACCCTCCCTTTGGTTGATAGTTCTGCTGGGTATGCAATTCCAGATGGAAAGCCATGTCCCTCAGAATTTAGAACGTGTGAATTTATGGGTTTCTAGCTTCTACTGCTGTGGTTGGAAAATCTAAGTCCATTCTGATTCTTTTTTCTTTGCAGGTGGCTTAATTTTTTTTTAAATCCATAGAAGCTTTTAGGATTTCTTTTTTATCAGTAGTGTTTTGAAATTTTATAATCATGTGGCTTTATAGAAGTCCTTTTCTCCTCATGGTTCTGCATGGCCTCAAGCATGTCTCTTAGTACTGGGAATTTTTCTTGTATTACTTCTTTGCTTATTTTCCTCCCTCTATATTCTCTGTTTTTCCTTTTTTTTTTTTTTTTAAGATTTTATTTATTTATTCGACAGAGATAGAGACAGCCAGCCAGAGCGGGAACACAAGCAGGGGGAGTGGGGGAGGAAGGAGCAGGCTCATAGCAGAGGAGCCTGATGTGGGGCTCGATCCCATAATGCCAGGATCACACCCTGAGCTGAAGGCAGACGCTTAACCGCTGTGCCACCCAGGCGCCCCTGTTTTTCCTTTTCCGATGCTCGTATAAGACATATGTTGGATCTTCTCAACTGATCTTTGAATGTTCTTATTTTTTCTCTCCCATTTTCCCACTCTTTGTCATTTTGTTGTACTTTGTGGGAGATTTCCATAAATTTATTTCTACACTTTTATACTGAAGTTAAGAAGCTATCCTTTTAAATTAAATTGTTTTTCATTTTTAAGAACACTTGTTTTCTGAATGATTCCTTTTATAGTATGTTATTTTTATTACATAAATCCAACATATTCTCATCTCTGTGGAAGTAGTTTTTTTATTTTTTGGAAATAGTTTTTTTAAAAGATTTATTTATTTTTAGAGATCGAGGGACAAAGAGAGAGAGAGCATATGAGTAGGGGGAGGGGCAGAGGGACAGAATCTCAAGCAGACTCCCTGCTGAATGTGGAGCCTGATGTGGGGCTCAACCTCACGACCCTGAGATCACGACCTGAGCTGAACTCAAGAGTCTGACACTTAACCTACTGAGCCACCCAGGAACTCTTCTCTGGAAATCATTTTTATATTGCTTTCTCTTTTGTTAGTTTTCATCTGCTTCCTGCATGGTTTCCATCTTGTCAGATTTCCTTTTCTTCTGTTTGGTCTTTGTCTTTCAAACTGAAGACATTTTGCACACATGTGGTGATCCCTGCTCTCTGTTCATACTTAAAAGTTTGTTAGTAGGAAATCATTTGACAGCTCCACAGGAAAGGCTGTCAACCAGTGAGCTCATGGATAGGTCATCAGGTGGAGACCTACCTGCTTCACTGGCAGATTCCCAATGTCATCATATATACACTTTTCTCTCGAGATAGTCGG